>NC_065525.1:6788462-6856519 GCF_006386435.1 Epinephelus moara
ACGAGATCGCGAGTACAAGCAGCCGAAATGAGTTTCCTCCGTAGGGTGGCTGGGCTCAGCCTTAGAGATAGGGTGAGGAGCTCGGACATCCGGGAGGGACTCGGAGTAGAGCCGCTGCTCCTCCACATCGAGAGGAGCCAGTTGAGGTGGTTCGGGCATCTGGTAAGGATGCCTCCCGGACGCCTCCCTTGGGAGGTGTTTCGGGCATGTCCAAATGGGAGGAGACCTCGGGGCCGCCCCAGGACACGCTGGAGGGATTACATCGCCCGGCTGGCCTGGGAACGCCTCGGGGTTCCCTCGGAAGAGCTGACGGAGGTGACTGGGGAGAAGACTGTCTGGGCTTCTTTGCTGAGGCTGCTGCCCCCGCGACCCGGACCCGGATAAGCGGAGGACGACGAGTACGAGTATGAACAGTGTTTTAAGAGACAGTAAGTATTATTAATATTATACTTGGAAATATTAGAATTTAAAACATAACCCCATTTCCTGCAACTAGCTTTTAAATGGTTGTTATACCATGCAATGATCACCAGTTATTTAGCATTATACCACTGATAATCAGCTTTCATGTTGCAGTTCTGCTGCACAGTGTCTGTACTTGTGTACCTTTTGCATCGCAGCACATAGCATGTCATTGCCTTTGTGGATGGGGACCTGAACTGAACCCAGGAATCGCACCAGGAACTGATCTGTCCAGCCATCTTTCTGGACTGTGAGAGGAAAGAAGAACAAACATAAGAAAATACATCTTTAATTATGAAATGTTGTTGATGATGGTGGTATTCTGTTTTTACATTTCAGTATTTTTTTTTTTTTTTTGCAGTGTACCTTGGTTAATATCTTTGGCCACCTTGACAGCATAGAAGGCAGGGAAGATGCCGGTAGCGCCAGTCCTCATGTTGTAACCCTGACACCACAGGTCCTCAGACTGGTTCAGTATTAACACTGGGTCATCTGACTCTAGGTACAGCTCATCTTCATGACGAGGGACAAACCTAAAACAGCCATACAAATTTATAGATTTCAGTCTGATGTGTTTATTTGTACATGTCACAATTAGTTTGTGTATGTTCATATGTATTAACCTGTAGGCAGCTCTGTGGCTCTGTTCTCTCTCCACTCCATTCAAAACACAGGAGAACACACCAAAAGACCCAGCACCTGAATGAGACAGCATTATGTTATACTCACAATCAGAGACTGCATGTAAAGATGACAATTCCCCAAGTTCCCCAGTGAAGCCACAACATCTTGATCACCCCCTGGTGTCTGGCTGCTGCATAGGTCATAAACCCTGCCTCCTCCATGTTATCAGATGGGACATGACATGGCATCTTTAGGAAGTTTTTATCACACTGATATATATTCAAGTGTTCATTTTTCTGGTTAGTTCATCAATCATCAGTTTACAGTTTGTATTTTGTGTCATATCATCCTTTCATGAAAAGACACAAAAGTAAAGTGATTAAATTTTGACTTGACTGGAAACCCACATGGCCTCAACCATGGAAAAGCTTAAAGCTCCTTTGCATAGGATTTGGAAATTGATGAAAAAAAAAAGATAAAATGAACTTTGACAACTCCTTACAATAGTGTGAGAAAGATTCTGAGGCTCACGTTAATGCACACTACTCCTTCCATCACTTCAACTTGGGGACACTGAGAATGAGAGGACTGAAAGCCACACATAAGCCCTTTTTTACACAGAGATAGTGCAATAGAGCTTCCCTTGTCTCTTTAAGTCCCTAATTCATGCCGCCTTTGCATTTTTACAGAGAACCAAACGGCAGCATGTGTGTGAGGAAGGAAGCAAAAAGGGCGTGATAAAAACCCATGTCTGCTGCGCTTTACAAACAATAACAATGGCATAACATGGCAATAACAATCATTTACAGTTACTTCCAGCTACTGTGCCAGCTACTACTCGTACCGCCCATGATCCTGTCCCGTCCATTAGACATCTTTTCGGCACTGTTATTACCTCCAATGCCGTCTTGAAGGCAAGACAACTCTGTCCTCCCATTCCGTGACTGTACATTTTATACAGAATGACTAGGTGGCATAACAGTGTGAAATTCCTGCCTTAACGAGGCGGTGTTAAGGGGGATATAGACTATATCCTCTGGGAACAGCACTGGGCTTTGAAGCCAATTTGACATAGTGACTAAAACGTGAAATTACAACTTCTGGGTTGGCTATGTGATGCAGTGGGGCCCAAAAAATATTTTTGGTCCAATAACATTTTGACAGTCTAGAAGAACTGCACAATTAAACTATTTATCCCCATTTAAGTTAGCAGAGGGCTAAACCTGGTTTAAGTTCCTAGAGTGCTAGCTTTATGGGCCCAATGAAGTGGAAGACCTGGGTAATTTTATACCCGTAAATTTGAACTTTGGCTTTATGCGCCACTGAGCAACTTTCATAGGAATAAAGAGGGCACTGCCTTAAATGCTGTATCCAGTTCTCTTTATACATCAATGTCTATGAGACTACACCATTTTTCAAAACAGAGATTGTCTTATTTTCTCCAAACAAAAACTGATACCATCAGAATGATATGAAAAATGCTGTAACCTCATACAAATTCAACACAGAATGACTTTCTAAGTACACACTTGAGTGTTACTAATGGGGGATATACAAACCTGTGGCGCTGTAATGACTGCTCTTGTTGGGAAACAGGTTGAGGAACTTCTTACTCCTGGAAGCTGCGGCCCTTTCTCCATTAGACTCTTCTTCCTCTGAAGTTGTAGTTGATGTTACCTTTGACTGCTTACAGATCCTTGCCACAACTTCCCTCCGTCTCTTTATTTCCTCCTCCCTCCTCCTTTTCAAATCCTCTTCCCTCCACTTCTTCTTCTCCTCCTCCTCCTTTCTTCTCTTTTCCTCTTCTTTCCTCCTGTCTTTGAGCAGAAAACAAGAAAAGTTAAACTACTAGCAGCAAGACACAAGAACAAAGGCACTGTGCAAAAAGATAGCGTATGTTTGATTTCAATTTAAGACAGTCTTCTGTCCTTGAGCTACACCTGCACAATCATTCAGTAAATGTTTGGTGCTCCTTCTGTTCAGTGGTTTTCCAGTACTGGGCCCTCTAATCTTTTGTCGTTTTATGTTTCAACTTAATAACATGACTCAGAGACATTGTACCTATTTCTGTTGATATGCAGATGACACACAGCTCTACATACAAATCACAAACCTTGTTAAGATCACTTAAACATGAATTCTCAAGGCCTGTCCCAAAATGCACATCTCAAAATGTATCATTGCACCTTACAGGACAAATTAAAACAGTGAAAGCACCAACTGATCTTGCAAGCTTTTTTCATCTGCTTGTATGTGCAGTATATAATAGTTATACAATATGTTAGTTTTTGTATGTAGGTATTTATGTATGTAAGTATGTAGGTACACTGAGAGCCACTGGAAACCAGAGTCAAATTCCTTGTGTGTCCAAACACACTTGGCCAATAAAGCTGATTGTGATTCTTGGTTCTGACGCAGCTTGCTATACTATTACAGCTCTTTCTTAAAAACAGTGAATTGCTCAGCTTTGCAGTGTGACTGCACTCACAGCAGGGTTTCTGATGTTACAGAGATTAATTGGTAATTTAGGACATCCTTTAATTGGATCCACAAACTGAAAATTAAGCTGAAATTGCGGTATGAAAGAGGGTATTTTTCTCTTTTGTTGCTAAAATTGACTTGTTGTTGCTATGGGAATGTTGGATGTATTTCATATCCCCGTGAGCCTTCCCAAATGTTTATGCTATTGTTGTTGTGTACCATGAAACATTAAAGTTTATCACACATTTTAAAGGTACACTCCCTGATATTTATTGCACTGCTGAGTGTAAGAATAAAACCAGGTGATGTACTTTTAAAGGTCCTGAAAATGTGTTTTCCTAATTAGCCTCTTGTCATGACCAATTGGGTCCTACATAAACACACATTTTTCAGCCACAGTTGGAGCAGTTTGGGTTGATATAGATAATATTTTCTCTCAGTCACTGTCTGACAGTCTGTCCTTCTGTTCTACTCTTGGTTTCAAGCTGAACATTTCAGCGCCTGCTGGGAAGACCACCATAAAATCTGATATGGGAAATCAGGGGCCCTAGAAGACAGTTCCTAATAATGTGGTTGACCCCTTGACATTTTCCTCTAACTAATCATTGATATTATATGTTATTATATAATTAAGCAATTTCCACTTTAAAATAAGCCCAGCCCAGTCGCCAGAAGAAAATGCTGGCATTATATATTTCTGCAAACCAAATTCAGCATACATTACATTATTACGTTACATATGCGTCGGTTCCCCAAGGGACACAGTATATGAGCCAACTGTCATGGGAAGGTGGAGGGGATGGTGGATGGGGTGACACCTGAGCAAGACACCTACCAAGCTGCAGGCCACTGTTCAAAACAGGTTGATTTTTAGCCAGTTATGGCCACATTTCCAGTGGCTTTTTAGCCAACAAACATTGGTGTTTTTTAGCAACCAGTCTCTGTGTCTCCACCAGGGATAGCACCACAAAAGGTGGTTGATTTTCTCTCATTTCCTGCTGAAATAGTACCACCAAAAGTGGGTATTTTAAACCAAAACATGACCTTTCCCTAACCATAACCAGGTGTTTTTGTGCCAAAG
Source organism: Epinephelus moara (assembly GCF_006386435.1). Taxonomy (NCBI): domain Eukaryota; kingdom Metazoa; phylum Chordata; class Actinopteri; order Perciformes; family Serranidae; genus Epinephelus; species Epinephelus moara. The sequence goes on from NC_065525.1 coordinate 6,793,111, forward strand.
TGTAACCACACATTAACCACAGCACTGTTGAAACATAAAAAAACATAAAGTTTCAAAGTATCTCCTTCATAATACCATACAAATGTAATGTAACCCTGGTATGCAGAAACATAGATTCCAACATTTAATCTGTTGATTGGGTCGAGCACATTCGTGCTTCCCAGAAGATAATCCATTTATTTATCATCAGGACGAAATGCCAGTTTTGTACACAAGATGTCTCATTAATCAATAAGCAGATTATCATGAACTTTGCTGAGAACATTCATACTTCCCAAGGGATAAACCCTTTCATTTAATTGATCACCCTTGAACCTTTCTTTGGAGCCACCCTCAGGAAAGGTTTTTAGCACTCCAAAAGAGCTATCTGTATCTTGCCTCTAGACTTTTAGCCACTGTTGTACCAACTCATGATACTGCTTTCTGACAAAAGTGAGCTCAGCCATGTTAAAAATGAATCTGAATTATCATTACCTTGCTTCTTTGCTTCTTCTGTCCTCTTCCTCTCCTCCTCATACTCTGGGTCTTCCTCCTCATTTGCTGACTGATAGACCGTCTCTGCATCGCTGTCATCATTGTGCTCCTTGTAACCATGAAAGCAGTCCTTGAGGCTGCCCAGCTCCAATTGAGCATGTTCATCGACCACCAGAGTGTATTTAACAGAGTCATAATTTAACCCTGCTGTAGCCTCACTCTTTGGTACAGTCTGAGCAGCTGCACAATCTCCCTGAGTGACAGAGTTGGTGCCTTCCACCTCAGTATTATTATCACATTTCCCTCTTCCTGTATCAACCTCTGACTTGGTACAGTCCATCTCTGCTTTTTCATTATTTGCAAGGCAGTGTGTTGGACCATTCTGGACATTAACACAGGGAGTGGGATCTCCCTCCCCCTCTTCTTCGCTGATGTCAGGGTTGGTTCGGTGGGATAGAGAGGGATGCAGGGGCCCTGGTGGGGGACCTTCTGTGTCTGAGCTGAGGGACATTCTGTTTGACCCCCCTTCGCTACTGGACCGCGAGAGAATAGGGGGGTTGTCCTGGGTCCTGTCATGGTTTTGGCCTAAGAACACAAAATATGGGCAGTGGTTAGATTTAAGGAGTAACAGAGAAATTTTCAGACTGCTTGCAAAAGCATGAACCACTTTACATGTTTTACAAACCTTAAACTTGTTAACATGTATGATTAGATTAAATAAACCTTCCCTGGAAAAGTGATGTTGTACCATGATAAAGATATTAAAAAGAGCAACTAGTAGGCCTGCTGTTTAGCAATATACAACCAGAAATCTCCCAGTATTACTCAGGGTCTTTATTTTGCCCTTAAGCAAGGCACTTAACCCCTCAGGTTCAGGTACAGATGCTGAATGGCCAGTAGTCATAGACTGTGGCTGTAATCACAGTTGGACTTTTTTCAGGCCAGTGTGAATACTATTATTATATTCTGTCTTTCTGTTTGTGTCAGTGTGACTACTAGATCTTAAAGGCTGCACCAATTTTGCACCAGTTACCAACTACACGTGTTCCCTCAGCTGTACAAAGCACTGCAGGCAGTTTTGGATCACTGTTCTGGCCAAAAACTCCATCAACCTCAAGCTTAATGTGAGGTTGGCCACATAGTGGCACATTAAGCAGCTAAAGGGCCAGATATTTGCCTCAGGAGTTGGTGAATATTAAAAACACACATGAAAGAAAAGTGAACGTTCGACTTTCATCAGGTTCATTTATTTAATTTATTAGGTTGAGCATATTCATGCTTCCCCTAGGATGAACCATTTTCATTTTGGACATTTAATGAGTTTTAGTCTGGCACTATCATCCAGACAAAATGCCACTTTTGCACATGAGATGTCTTATAACCTAATGGGCAGATTACCATGAAATTAACTAAGAACATTCATGCCTCCAAAGGGATTAATTTAATGAACTTAGCCCATGAACTTTTATCCCAGGACAATGTTTTTAGCCCCACTACTGTCAGGTTTTTAGACAACCAAAGTATCAAACAAGCTCTCTGTATCTTAGCTAGCATACAATTCAGCAATTACTTAAATAAAATTCATGTGCTAATCAACAACTAGCCTATTTCCTTGTTCTGTTTTAAGAATGCAAATAAAAGAATTGGTACTAAGGGACTATGACAAAAATAACTGGGGTGGGAAAGGAGGCTCAAGCTTGTGATTCACTTAGCACATTTTACTTAACTGTAGTGCTTATCATTCAGAATTAAGGCAAAAGTGAAAATGTAAAGTGCTCTTTGTTAGAGATCATGTTAAATCACTACTGGCATTATAATGTCTGTCATTATCATGGCTACTGTTTGACTGTTGTAGGACTGCTGTCACCTGCATAGAAAATCACACCTTTATAACCCATGGTACACATTAATTCTTTTTGATGTAAAGTTTTTTGATCAGTTTTTCAAAAAAAAAAAAAAAATCTCACAAGGGACTTAAGTAAAGGTTACAACAGTCACCTCCATGCGCTCTAAGGGTGGTTCATTACCTTGGTCTTGGGTCTTGTCCTGGTTTCTTGGTGCTACGGGTGTGCGTGGAACCACCATGGCTGTCAGATAAACTTCCTGGTTCGACAGTATGTTATTTGGCTTGAATCCCCCTCCTTTGTTAACCCCTTTAGCACCTACTTTTCCTTTCCCATCAGCCCCCCGGCTTTTCAGTCCATTTGCTTCCCTTGGCCTCTGATGTCCATTTCTTTCTTTCTCCTTCCCATCACATAGTCTTCCTGCTCTTCTTTCTTCCTTCCCTGCTGTCACTCCATCCTTTCCTCTGATGTCCCCCAGGCTCCTTTCTCTCATCGCTGTTGCTCCTCTCCCTGCTCTCCTTTGACTCCTCAGTGTGCTGGAGGACTGTGTGTGTGTGACCCCTGACACCTGTCTTTCCCGCAGTCGAGCGCGTGTGTCTGCGGTGGTGGCAGCAGCCTGAGTGTTGGCTCTGCTGTTTGTTCCATTGGCTGTGGGGGGTTTGGGGGCCGGGCGGCGCGTGCTGTGCCGAACTTTGTCCTCCGCTTTTGGTTGGGTATCTGGTGGTGTTAGATCCCCTTAACACACACACACACACACACACACACACACACACACACACACACACACACACACAAAAAAAACATCAGATTATGTATTAGGCAACCAGATGTATACAGAGGGATTATCAAAGTAAGCAGCTTGTCCTGGATAAATAACAGTTACGAGAACAATCACACGTTCATTTCAAATAATTCAAGAACATATTTACTTCATTCTTGAGGATCTGTCGTCACTCTTGTACTGTCATGCCAGGACATCCCTGTTGCAGCTAGAAAAGGTGGGCTGAATTTGAATTACTTTATATACTGCTGGGTAGCATAACATATGATGATATATTATAATTGATAAGTTGGTATATACATTGTATTACTTATACTTAATTATAAGGCAGTCACCTATCTTTTACTCTCTTGAGGAGAGTAAGGTCACCTATCTTAAAAGATATGGACTGTCTTATAATTAATGTTTTTTTTTTGTATTGTTCTTTATATTGTAATATTAGGGTAAAAAGGCACTTGTAATGATTTTTTTCCTGTTTACATTCTCTCAGTGCAGGAGATGTGTTGGGATGTGGTATTTCAATTAAATTGAACTGCAGTCATTTATATGATTGCCTCCTTTTTATTCTCTATTAAAACGACACAGGAACAACCAACTCCATAGTGTATGACAACCGACCCCACGATGGTGATGGCTGTCACAAGTGCACAGGACATATTTGACAATCCATATCTTTTGAACAGAATAAGCTTTAGGAGAGGTCACTCCATTCCTACCTGACACTTCAGGCTTCCATTACACATTAAAACGGAATCTATTAAGTGTGACAGCCACTTCCATTCCCCCGAGTGGAGTAAAAGTATTAAGTCACATAAAATAGAAATACTCAACTCAGTACCTAAAATTGTACTTACAGTGGCATGCAAAAGTTTGGCCACTACTGGGTACCCCAAGACATTTGAGCTCTCAGACAACTTTTACCAGGGTCTCCAGGGCTTGTTCACAGTCATTGTTAGGAAAGGCCAGGTGATGCAGATTTCAAAGCTTTTTAAATACTCTGACTCCTGAAACCTTGTCAACAATCAGCAGCCATGGGCTCCTCTAAACAGCTGCCTAGCACTCTGAAAATTAAAATTGCTGATGCCCACAAAGCAGGAGAATACTATAAGAAGAAAACAAAGTGTTTTCAGGTAGCTGTTTCCTCAGTTTGTAATGTAATTAAGAAATGGCAGTTAACAGGAACTGTGGAGGTCAAGCTGAGGTCTGGAAGACTGAGAAAACTTTCCGAGAGAGCTGCTGGTAGGATTGTTGAAAGGCAAATCAAAACTCCTGTTTGACTGCAAAAGACCTGCAGGAAGATTTATCAGACTCTGGATTGGTGGTGCTTGTGTTGCAGCCAGTGGCACAGGGAACATTTCACAGGTAGAGGGAAGAATGGATTCAGTTAAATTCCAGCAAATTCTGGAAGCAAACATCACAGCATTTGTAAAAAAAAAAAAAAAAAAAAAAAGAAAAGTTGAAGATGAGGGAAGGATGGCTTCTACAACAGGACAATGATCCTAAACACACCTCGAAATCCACAATGGACTACCTCAAGAGGCACAAGCTGAAGGTTTTGCCATGGCCCTCACAGTCCCCCGACCTAAACATCATTACAAATATGTGGATAGACCTCAGAAGAGCAGTGAATCGGGGCGTTGGTGGCTTAGTGGTAGAGCAGGCACCCCATGTACAAGGCTGTTGCTGCAGCGGCCCGGGTTTGACTCCAGCCTGTGGCCCATTGCTGCATGTCTCTCCCTCTCTCTCTCTCTCTCTCTCTCTCTCCCCCTTTCACACTTCACTATCCTATCAATTAAAGGCTAAAAAATGCCCTAAAAATATATATCTTTTAAAAGAGCAGCGCATGCAAGACAGTCAAAGAATCTCAAAGAGCTAAAAGCCTTTTGCAGTAAGAATGGGCGAAAATGGACAGACAAGAGGTGTGTAGAAATTATAATACTTGCCAAAGGGGGTGCTACTAAGTACTGACCATGCAGGGTGCTCAAACTTTTGCTTCAGGACCTTTTCCCCTTTCCTTATATTGAAACTGTAAAAGATTGACATTAAAAGTAATCTTGCTTAAAATATTTTATTTTAAGAAATGTGTCTTTACTTTTTTAACTTTGGAAATCAGGTCACCTTTTACTTGTTTGCTGTTCACAGTAAACAGAAATTTTGACCAAGTGTGCCAAAACTTTTGCATGCCACTGTAAGTAATGTACCTGAGCATATGTATTTAGTCAGATTCCAACACTAAGTAAAGCAAACCAAAGATCCTCAGACGCATTGAGATAACATTTTCTGAATGTGAAATTGCCCTCAGAATTCTTCTGACCATCATGGTGACTGTGGCACTGGGAGAGTGCAGCTTTTCAAAGTCTCAGGACAAACTGTGTGGGCTTGCTATTCCATCCATTGGAAAGGATGCTGCATCCAAGATGAATTACACAGATCTGACTGCTGAGTTTACTGCCAAGAAAGCAAGGAGAGTGACAGGATTTAATAGCGCTGCCAAAGTAAAATGTGCCAACATGATGGTCAGAAAACTTTCCTGAGAGTTGTTCTTTTAAAGTAAAAGTGATTAAATGAGACTACAGGAATGATTTTAAATTCTGTGAAAATTTATAAAGGGTATCTATATGCCTTTAATTCTCTAGGTGTTTCACTGTATTTGTAGTGGACAAATCAAATTTTTATCCATCTTAATATTGTTATAGCTTTTAAGACGTTCTTGTTATTGTCATTCTTCTTCCTTACTTTCTACCACAAAATCTGTCTACCCATACATGAAAATAAAACAAACCCTCCATATAATTCCAATCCTACATCAAAGTTCCTCACCTAAAATTGTGGGCTCATAGTCCCGATGGTAGCAACCATCTAAAGTTTAAAAAAGTTAAAGTTAAACTTTGGAAGGTCATAACAAAGCAGTCAGATATGCTATGTCTTGGCAACCTTTCACCAAGATTTTTTAGATTCTTTGACCTGGCAGGATTATATTCATCACTTGTTCATCACCTATCTCCTCACACATTTTTAGCTTAATTGACACCATATTCACTACACAGCATCTTCAGACTGTCCTACACATGATTCAGATTTTTGAAATATCAAAAATTGAGCCCACAGTGCATCTAAATGTTTTTATGTAAATACTATTGTAAACGGCTGCAAATTCTCACTAAATAAATTTCCAGTGTTCATGAAAAACATACAAAATTTTGATGTCATGGTGGAGGTAGTTTGACAAATGTCAGAAGTGTCAGTAGGAGTCAATAGAAATAAAAGCATCTTAATCATCAGTTTGCCACTTATGAAGCAATCAGTCTTTGCAAAAAAACAAACAAATTAAAGGCATTTCTGTGTTGTCTAGATTCATTCATTCATTTTCCGTAACCGCTTATCCTGTTGGGGGTCACGGGGGCTGGAACCCACCCTGGGTTCAAACCCTCTTGCTGTAAGGTGACAATGCTGTCTGCTGCACCAATGTGCTGCAAATACAATATATTACCAACAACAAAAGGACATAACTATGAAAATAACAATGTCAGAGAAATGCATAATTTTACTGTGGTGAATATATGTTAGAATCTACCTTGTATGTAGTTTTAAATTTTACCACATACATTGCAAAGTAGCAACAACAGCAGATCTCTCTGGGTTGACCACTAAACTAACTTGGTGCATGGCGTTTCATTTTATATGTGCAAGAGGGTCAGTGTTCAGGGATTAATGTTATGAAACAGTAGTATGTCCCGACTGTGTGCATACTGCATCCAACCCCATGAACTTTTATAGAGCAGCTGCAGTACCCACTAAAATTAAAAAAGAAAATATGTGATTCGGAACACACCCATGATTTTTTTTTTTTTAAGATATTTTTTTTTGGCATTTTTGCCTTTAATTGATAGGAAAGCTGAGTGTGAAAGGGGGAGAGAGAGAAAGAGAGGGAATGACATGCAGCAAAGGGCCACAGGCTGGAGTCGAACCCGGGCCGCTGCGGCAACAGCCTTGTACATGGGGCACCTGCTCTATCCACTAAGCAACCGACACCCCACACCCATGATTTCTAAAGTATTTTTAATGTAATAAGTTTTCATTAGCCATGGTCTGGGCAGTCCTGCTGACAGACCCTCCTGTATTTTGTCTGTCCTATTTTCATCTTTCTGCTCTTCCTCCTTCTCCTTCCTTCTCAAGATGCCCAGCCCTGACTCACTGCTGCAGCAGCTATACTTGCTTTAGTTTTTCCAAACTCATTCAGTGTCCATACCTGTAATATGTGGGGAGGAGGAGCGGGAGTCCTTCCAGCTGTCCTTCTTGCCTAAAGAGTTGTTGTTGATGGAGTCCTGGATAGAGTCAAAGAAACAGAGTGTAAGAGCAGAAAACAAAAATACATGACTGGGTTGATCACACACACACACACACACACACACACACACACACCAAGTATCTATCTATCTATCTATCTATCTATCTATCTATCTATCTATCTATTTATCTATCTATCTATCTGTCCCCAAATATATCTCCCTCTCTTTGCCAGTAAGAGGAATCAGCATCTACCAGTAAGTATGCGACGGTGCAGACTCGACGTCATAGGGACCACGCAGAACGCTGACTCACTTACTGACATCCCATCGTGCATCTGCTTTCCCTGTTGCAAACCCCATCCTGTTACTATGGTCACCGTGTGTGTGTCTGTGTGTGTGTGTGTGAGAGAGAGAGAGAGAGAGAGAGAGAGGGAGAGAGAGAGAGAGAAGGAGGACCTGAATATCCCTCTCTTTGTTAAGTACATCTCTCTCTCTCTATGATGACATCTTCCTTCAGACTTGCATTACATGAGCACTATATGGTGAATTCAATGTGCAGTCAGAAATGTAATGGAGCCAATTTCATTATTAACAACAGTCATAATGCAATTTATCATTTTCTGATGCTCAGAACTGTCTGTGAAGGAAAATGGTTGGCCTGTTAGTTAATTAACCGGCTACAACTACTTTCTGTAAAGGCAGTTTCCCAAACCTCTACTGACCCATACAACATTTTCATTTTTATCCCAGAAATCTCATCAGCAGATCAAAAAGTTGATGAGTTTACTTGTCACTATACAGGGCATACGCTGAGTTACCACTTTCTTCATTTTTGTGGTGAGATTGTACTGGAATTCCATGGTCCTTTCAGAGTTAGTGTACGTGTTGTATTGGATTACATGGAACAGTATCTCCTGTCTACATATGATGGGTGAAAAACAAACTCGAATGCTTTCATTCAACTAGTTCAAGTACTTCTGCATCAGACTGACTGGCCTTACACAATTAATGTTAAACATGCAGAGTACTGATTACTAGTGGACAGGGGGAGTCGACATTTCGACCGTATAGTCTGAACATGATAGTGTGCAAATGTAGCTGTGAATGTGTTGGATTGTGTGAATGGATAATCTGTTCTTATTTTACTGTCGCTTTGCAGTGATTGAAGTTCATTTTATCACCTTGTGCTTTTGCACTATGAGGAACCATCACATGGGGCCAATGAAGCAGTATGAATGAGTACTGAATTTAATTACACTGAGACAGAGAGGGGATAATGAGAAGTGATGATAAGAGCTGGTAAAAGGAAGAAAGAGATTAGAGAGAGTTCCAGGGTCAAGAGAAAGTGGAGGAGAAGAAACACAAAGAGCCAGAGGAAGAACAGCTCAGTCACCAGAAGAAAATGTTGGCATTGTACATTTCTGCAAACCATTGATACATTACATTTGTATGTTTTATACATAGCATATCAACATCGAGCTGATTTTGTCATCAGGAGGTGGAGTGGATGGTGAATGGCATGACATCTAAGCGAGATGGCTGCCAGGCTGCAGACCAACAACTTGTTTGAGACCAACAAACAGAAACAGTAGTTGTCTTTTGGTGATGCTTCAAGGCGTCTTTACTGGTGTTTTAGCTACGGGATCTGGGCATTTTTCACATCACATTGGGGTTTTTCCCTGCAGCATTTCAGCCACTGAATCTAAGTGTTTTTCATGGACCAGTACAGTGTTCCCTGCGCTGTTTGAGGCACTAAATCTGGGCGTTTTTCACAGACACATCACAGTGTTCCCCTGCTGCGTGTTAGCCACCCAATGTGGGCATTTTTTACAGACACATTGTGGCATTTCCCTGTGGCTTACCCCAGTGCTGTTTTAGTCACTGAACCTCAGAGTTATTCAAAAGCCCCCTCCCTGCATTTCCCGCAGCTTTTGTGCCATAACCAAGTGGTTTTTGTGCCTAAACCCAAACACACCTTCATCACAGCTTGTTGAGAAACACAGAGTTTCAACATGTCCACTGTTAAATAATGTACAATATAACATATCTGTGATTTGCAAAAATGTACAATGTCAATGGTTTTTCTTTTGTAACTGGGTTGAGATAGAAATATTCAGAGAGAGCTGGGTAATGGTTAATGTCCAGCTTGACTCAGAAAGTGGACATGAATTTTTTTAAACCATGCCACTACCATGATACCACCTATATGTGATGGCGATGTCGGCCTGTTGGTTGGTTAATTGGTCAGTACACCACTTTTGTCCTGACTGTAATATCTAAACACCCACTGACTTTTCCTCTTGTGACATTTGCTGTGGAGTGAAATATCTTGACAACGACTGGATCATTTTGTGATCCTCTGACTTTTCCTCTAGTGCCAAGAATGTTCAAAACTTGCATAATATATTGAATCTGTGAAATCTCTCCACATCATGGATTGGCTTAAAATTTTGCATGAACAGTCATAGTTCCCAGTTGAAGCATCCTACAGACTTAAATGACCCCCTAACTTTCCCTCCAGCATCACCACAAGGTTGACATTCAACATGCTATCACTGTCACTGTAAGCATGTTACCATGCTAATGTGACCATTTTGCACAAATTAGGTAATTGTGGTACTGGAAACATGGCTGCAGGGAAGTGGGGGGAAAAGTTCTGAAGAACATCTCAAACAATAGTAAGAGGAAACTAGTAACTAATGTTGCTAAATAAACGTAGTGGAATTAAATCTGCAATATTGGCTTCCAAAATATAGCCTAGTGGATTTTAAGTAGAAAGTGGCATAAAATAGAAATACTCAAGTAAAGTACAGTGCTTGAGTAAATGTACTTAATTACATTCTTGCATGATTTGCAGGGAGCAAAAGGGCAGACAGGTTTAGCAAAATGACAAATTTATATTTGTCATTTTGTTCCTCGCTGAAGCAGGCGCCCCCCCCCCCCCCCCCNTCCATCCTCAAATCGTCTCTCGCACACACTGGATCGGGTAATAACAGCTGTTTTCTGTTTACGTCGCACACTGTGACGTCATACAATGGAGACGAGACCACACATGTCCACACATGACTGCTGACTGTATGCCTGCTGCGCTTCGCAGCACTTCGTTGGCAGTGTGGTCCTAACTGTGAATTAGTCATGGGTGTGTTTTAGGCGTATCATTCAATAAGCCAATCAGAGTGTCACCTCTCATTCCCTTTAAAAGAGGCGCGATTGGAGCGCATGGCGGAGAGCTAGTTAGATGGCGGGCCTACCAACTGGAAAGAGTGAGCGTTTTACAGCTGAGGAGACGGATCTCCTCGTGCGGGAGGTGAAGGCCCGTCAGAACCAGATCTACGGGGACAGCAGACAGGCACCCAAGCTCCCCGAGGTAAAGCAGGCGTGGGAAGAAGTGGCGGCGATCGTTTCCTCGTCTTCTGGTATCACCAGAACCGTGACACAATGCCGCAAACGGTATAATGATGTCAGAAGACGGGGGAAACAGAGGGTCGCCGCCCACCGACACCAGCAGCATGCCACAGGAGGAGGCCCACCCAACACCACCGACGATCTGACGCCAGCGGAGGACATCGCCGCCTCTACCCTGAGTGTGGAGAGCATTGAGGGCTTTGGGGGACTACAGGTTGGCGTCCAAGGTAATGCAATAATCACTCAGTGTGTACAAACCATGCAGGCTTCTTGAGAAATGTATTGATTTCACATTAACACACACAACAGACATTCAATGAATCAACCAAACTTTATTTACATAGCACATTTCATAGCTACATTTTGTTTTTAAAACGAACCCATCATCTTCATGCAGCTCCGCTGGCTGATGATCCAGGGGCTGGACCCAGCTGCCAGGAGCAGGCGGCTGTTGTGGGGGAGGAGGAGACCGCACCTGCACCTCCGACGAGACGGAGACGGAGGCAGCTCGCCCGGTCTGAGGACCACCCATTCGTGGAGGTCCAGCGAGGAGGCTTCACCATGCTCGAGCGGGAACTGGGTGAGGTCCAGCGAGGAGGCTTCACCATGCTCGAGCGGGAACTGGGTGGCCTCAGGCGGAGTGTTGGGCGCCTAAACACCCGCCTGAGCCGTGTTGAAGGCCTGCTGCGGCCCCTTGGTCGCATAGCCGATAGTTTGGACAGGCTCGCTGGAGCAGCTGAGCGCCTGCTTCAGCGAGGAACACCGCCAGATTCTCCTCCTCCTCCTCCTCCTCCTCCGATCAGCGTCAGCAGCACGTTGGATGACGCTTCTGAGAAAGGCAGGGCTCAGTCGAAACTGTCAAGCAGGTAAAGAAACATCTCCTTAACTCTTGTCTGAAGAAAAGAAACTGAACATTTCTTTAAAATGGTTGTGTTCAGTCATAGCGTCACAGGTATGGTATGGAAACCTGATCACTAATACAAGAAGGATCTTACTAAATATCTGTGGAATATTATTCAAACCTGTTTTCATCATATAACAGAGCACAGCTGTCAGGACTGCCGCGGAGCTCCCCAAGGTGCTGATCCTGCAGCTAGGACCTGTTCAGCGTTTTCTCCCCCACCCACGTTTGTTAATTGTTTTCACTTGTTTCCTAGAACTGTGTTCTGCCTCTTATTTGCATGTGTGTCCTCTCTACACTCAGATAACAATATAATATAATGTAGCCTAGTATAACATGTTAAAACAAATGCAATGTGTGGGCTTTGGTTTTCAATCAAAAAAATCAGTTTGCTTACCAGGCTACAGATGACGCAGCTCTTCTGCCAGCTGATCTCTCCTTGCCCGTGCCGCTGCTGGCGTATTTGGGTTAATTGGCAAAGGCACATGCAGTTCAGCCTCACGCCTTCTTAAGTCCTGTACTGTGTCCTCATTTTGATCCAAGAGACATCCATGGCATATGGCAATGTTATGCAACACACAACATGCCACGAAGAATTCTCCGACCTTCTGAGGGCTGTATTGTAATGTACCACCTGACTTATCCAAACATCTGAAGCACATTTTTAGCATTCCAAACGTTCGTTCTATTACACTGCATGCTTTTGTGTGTTTTCGGTTGAACGACAATGCACGCAGTGTTGTAGGCATGATATACGGTGTAATCATCCATGTCTTTAATGGATAGCCGTTGTCCCCTAACCCCTCCAGGGGGGGATCCCCCTGGAAGACTGCATGACAGAGTTGGCTAGTATGAAGGAGTCATGGCTTGACCCAGGATAATTAGCGAATACATGTATAACTTTACAGGCTGCATCGCAGATCACCTGGACATTTATGGAATGGGTTCCCTTATGGTTGATGTAAATCACAGCATTCTGTGTTGGGGCCCGTAGTTGCACATGGGTCCAATCAATTGCACCCAGGACCCCAGGGAACCCAAACCTCACCCAGAACTCCTGTTTAACTCGATTTTGGCTGTCAGGTGTCATGGGGAACTGAATAAATTCACTGGCATGTCGGAGTAGGCCTGATGTGACTGCATGTATGGCCGAACTTATGGCAGGTTGGGATATGCCTCCAATTGAACTCAGCGGATGCTGAAATGACCCACTTGCAAAGAAATATAGCGCAGCAGTGACTTTTACAGCAACAGGGAGGGTATAGGGAGTGTTGGAATGCGTCTCCAGATCAGCTGACAGGAGATGGCATATTTCCGTCACAGCCTGGCGAGAGAGACGAACTTGTTTTTTTGTTTGTTTGTTTTTAAAGATATTTTTCTGGGCATTTTTGCCTTTAGTTGACAGGATTAATTACAGTCTAGCGTGAAAGGGGGAGAGAGAGAGGGAGTGACATGCAGCAAAGGGCCACAGGCCGGACTCGAACCTTGGGCTGCTGCGGCAACAGCTTTGTACATGGGGCGCCCGCTCTATCCACTAAGCCACTGACGCCCCAACAGACTTGTTTAACAGCGAAATACTGCGCTGTTGACTTTAGACCAGGTTTTTGTTGGTCACTGGCGCATTTGCTTTTTATGTCATCTAACTAGCAACACGCCATGACTGCGCCTGACCACTCCTCATTTTTAGACCAACACACCCAGAGAAGCGCAAGTTCATTTGCTAGTTAGACGACGAGGACGCAGGGCATGAAAATGACAACTGCGCCTGCATCTAAATAGCAATGACACTTGCAACATGGATTATGCGCCCTCCGCCGTCCACTTTAGACCATCTAAATAGGGCCCTTAGAGTTGGTTTGAGATTCACCAGGCGTCTTTCTTTGTTGCTCCGACCAGCTGTTTTAGTATAAAGGGCAAGGAAGTCTGCGTATGTGGTTGGGTTACACAAAATCTGGACTTTCACAGGAGACTGCAGTTTGTGTCCTGTGTGAAAGTCAACCAAGTTATTTTAGTATCAACATAGCATAGAATGCAAGTATGTCTAGCATACTGTGCTAGTGACGTATGCCACGTAATGTTACGTCAGTGATTAACATATTTATTTTACACTAAATATAATAATGTAAATAATAATACTGCATTTAACAAGTATAAAAGTGCATTCATACTTGTGTGTCAGCTCTATGCAGAGCCTACGTTGTAGCCTATGCTGTAGCCTACACACGCAAATTGGCTTCATTATAATTTGCAGGATTCACAGACAAAACACTTGTCTTTTGCTGGCCACATTCCCCACAAATACAACATGCTAATGCTATTAGCACAATCCTATGGAATTTTACATTGTATAAATTAGCCTAGCCGCTAATGAAGTTTTCCTCTACTCATATGAAGCCAAGAAAAACAGCAACATTTAACAAAGGTAACGTTACAAAATTCGGCTCCATTACAGCTCAATAGGTTCACCAACAAAACAACTGTCTTTTACTAAACATGTTTTCCAAACAAATACAACATGCTAACATTATTAGCACAAGCCTATGGCATTTCATATTGTATAAATTAGCCTAGCAACTAGCGGAGATTTCCTCTACTCATATGAAGCCAGGATAAATCTCCCACAAGACTTAAAATGCTATTTTGTGGGGGCTTTATTGTCTTCACCATTAATTGTTTCTTATCTATGAAATAAAAGTAAATTAAAGGTTTGTTTCCAGAGAAATGGCTCTCAGCTTACAAAAATAGACAGGAGGTCTGCCTTGCCATGATGTGTAGTTACATTTCTGGGGAGATGCATGTCAGACTACGGTGTAGTCTCTGCGTTGGCGCAGCATGTTCTAAATATTGAAGGACGATGTGTCCCCAGCATCCCCTCAAAAATCTTTGCCTATGAATGAAGGGTTGAGTTGATCTGACAGGGCTGTGGGGGTACATCTGACAAAAAACACTGCAGTACTGTGTACATTGCACCAACAACCTCCTCACAGGTCTCACAGTCATCAACATGTTACCTAAACATTGGCAAACAAGTTGGAGACAAATCCAAACAGATTTAACTATAGCATATAGAAATCTTTATTTAGCCTGTCCAGAAACCAGACTCCTCCCCTTCAAAGTGAATTTGAAATGACTTTCGGACAGACATAACAAATCAATGTGGCTGCCTGTGATGCTGAATGCACCACCTCCTCTCTCACCCTGTTAACAGCAGTAAAGAGTGTGGAGGCAGCCAGTCGCCCAGAGGCTACAGAATGCTGCTTTATTTATTATTAGATTACTTATTTGAAAGTGGTTCCCTTCCTGGGCCTCAGCCGTGTGGTCCATCATCTGTAACAACCTCCTCCTCATCATCACAACATGCCTTCAAAACCTCCATGCACACTGGAGGATAAGGGAAAGGGCATGTGTCAAAAAGCATCGCACCAAACTGCAATGCATGTCAAACTCACATTCCCTTTTTCACCATGTCTGCTTATTGTGTGTCTACAGGGTTGGAATTTTCCACAGCAAAGCAAAGTCAGTATCAATGTTCATATCTCAGATTTCAGCATGTGAATGCACCATTGCTAAAATGAGTTTGCATATACAGCTGCTCTACTATGTAGAGATAGGACAGTTTAAACAAGAATAAAGATGGGTGAATTGTCTTAATTAGCATATTCTATCATGTTTGTTTAATCCATAATAATAGTGATCAAAGGGTACAGATGACACTGGCCCAAGGCCATGGGGGCCCATGCAAAGGTCAATGGTTGACCCTTAAATGGAATCAAGTAGCAACGATTTACTTACTGACTTATATCACTGACTGCTATATGCTAAATACAGTTTTGTTATCATTTAAACACATTTTAAATTGTACTTTGATAGCCCACCTCCTGCAGTTATTGTGAAAATGTTATGTCCAGTTTCGACTGTACCAGGTATGACAACCAGAAGCCGAATGTGGCAAAGGTGAGGTGCCAGGCAGACAGGCAAATGAAACCTGCTGTAATGGGCTCAGTTTTAAAGCTAGAGTGAATATGCTGGTATCATATGAAAACAGACGACCTAAGGCATCCATTGGTACTAACTGGAGATGCACAGTATTGGATTTTTTGCCAACATCCAATATGCTGATATACAACAACTCATTTAGCTAAAAACCGATACTGATACTGATATCGATATCAATATCAATTATCAATATCAATATATCGATATATTATGGAAAATTATGCAACTTGATTCCCCGAATCCTCTGACTGAATATACCTCTTGTATGCTTGTACCCCGGTTTATCCTTATTTCTATATGTATTTTCATTCATGTAGGCCTACTTATGTAATACCCTTGTTTAACACCATGTAGCCTATTTGTGTTTGCATTGTGTAGCATTGTTATTTCATTGTCTGATTTATATGCATTGATAAAGAAAATTTCCTTTAAAATTCGAAAAGCTCCGAGGACAATAATAATTCACAGCCTTTTGTTTTCGCAGGGTGTTGTTTTACTTTGTGGTGTTTTAAGGAATTTGTAAAACAGCCCTGACAAAGACCTGCAGTGGTTGAAACATGTTGGCTCTTTTAATGATTTAGCCATTACAATAAAGGCTTTTTAATACTTCCTTCTTTGTTTTCTATATTTTGGAGTATCTGGATTGCCTTCCTGTGTATCTTGTTGTTTCCTGTCCTTCATGAGCACCTGACACAAGGTTTTGATCTACGTTTGATCATACAGAGCAACCAGTTTGATTCACACTTATGACAATGGACAGAGGATTTATTTATAACACTTTTATCAGAGTAAATGGTGATCGCCACTAAAGTTAATCCTGGTCTGGGGCTGTTGACACTACCGGTTACAATTGCATAAGTTAACACAATATAAACACTGGATTTGGAAACTGTGATAGCTCAAATGTGAATGTATTTGTTCACTCATGAGATAATCTCGTGAATCAAGACCTTGCAGTAATTTTCTAAATCAATGTTTGATTTTACTTTTCTCTAATTATTCCTCGCAGGGCATATTTTTCATTTCTGTTTTGTTTACAGGTAAAAGGAGGAATATAACTGTCACAGTCTTATTTGAAAGGAAAAAATGCTCTGTGTTTTGAAATACCTGAACTTGACCTTTTATTTTTTGTAATCATATTGATTATATGCATACAAAACAGAGCACGGCCTGGATGGGTCTATAACAATAACACTGGATTTATAAATAGTTGGTAGAGACTCTTATCTTTGTCACTACAAGGCAATTGGCCAAGAGCTTATTTAAAACTGTCCATGTTGGTATTAGAACTGAGGGTGGGAGGTGGTGGTGGTAAGTGGGTGGGGATGAAGATTTTGTCCCCCTGTTCATAATTACTAATGGCTGGCCTGCTGAGACGTGGATTTAACACTAATATCCTGCTTATTAATTTAGGACTATTTGCACACATCTGTATATCTTAATAAGAGGTGTACTCAACATCGAAAACAGCACAAACAGCAGCACACCTCACAGCTCCGTGCCTCCTCCCTCACACACACTAATTTTAGAACTCACAATTAGCTGATTAATTCGCAAGTAACAGTTAATGCACACACACACGCAGAGTCAGTGAGAGTCAGGGCTTACAGTCATATACTAGGTTAAGTAATAGTGAGTGTTTTAAGTCTAATCCAGCTCCTGTAGAGAGTCCAGCTGGCACACAGCACAGAATGATGAGAACACAGATTGCAGCAGCCAATCACACTGCTAGTCATATACAGCTAGTTTGATTATTAGATGCAATGTGTCGTGGCGTAATGACATGTGGACTGAGATCAATACACACTGGCTGTTCATTAACCTCTTCCAGGGAGAGTTTTTTTCCCCAAAGATAACTTCTGTCATTGAAGGTAGTTTTTATCATGCTGCCGTATGTTCAAGTGTTTGTTTTTCTGATACGTTTGGTTTTAATTAGCTGTTTAATGCTATAGAAATTGGATTTTACATTATGACATGCCAAATGTGTGATCGGTGGGCTCGCATTCAGTGGCGCTGCTCACGATTGGTTGGACGGTTGTATGGGCAGGAAACTTGATACCATTGAGATTGCTACTGCGCAAAACTCTGGCTCCAAATGATGTCACCAGAGCAAGATGGCAGCAGCCTATCTGAGATATTTTAGCTTCACTTCTGTAAAGTGGGGGTAAGTGGAGATGCATCGTCCATCTTTATATGGGGCATTCTACCAATTGTGTGCAAAGTGCTGTCCCTTAACAAAAAACCAACACAAATAATACAATTGAGTATTTAGACATAGATATTTACAAAGATTATGTTATGACCTATTTAAACCCAGGACATTAAATGTGATAAGCTAAATATATACAAAATCACCATTTATAGGGTACTTTCTATTGGGAAGTAGCTGTCCCCAACCCTGACCTCTAAAATTCAATTCATGTAAATAACACATAAAACATTAATAATTTTTAAATAAGGAAACTATGCACTATGCACTACCGAAACACAAGAGTTTTAATGCACTCGTTGAGTCTTGATTTTAGCCACACCCCTGAATTTTTGAGAAGGGGGGTAGTACTGCACCCCCGTCTCAGATGGCTGCATGGTAAGTCGCTGACTCCCATCATTTTTAAAATAAAGTCTGAAAATCAGTGTGTAACTTTTAAAACTGTCACTACCAAACACACGTTCTCTTCAATTATGTAAAAATTTGGGGGGTTTATGCAAAATATGATGTTTTTCTGTGTGAACAACTCTTCAAACATGTGCTTGTTAGCCATGTGACTGCTAGCATTCTTTAGTTATCCTGAAAAATAGCTAGGAATGTCACTACCGAAACCAATGGTAAAGTTTTCGGTAGTGACATGATCATTTCGGTAGTGACAAAATGGAATGGTCAGTAGTTAAACCCCATAATTTTGTGGTCCAAAGTCTTGCTCTGCTCTACTCTATACTCTGCTCTTCTCTACTCTAGTCTGTTTTACTCTATTCTTCTCTAATCTGCACTGCTCTGTTCTGCCCTACTATACTCTACTTTGCTCTACTCTGCTCTGCTCTGCTCTACTTTGATCTACTCTGCTCTGTTCTACTCTGCTCTACTTTGCTCTACTATACTATACGCTACTCTACTCTGCTCTACTATACTCTACTCTACTATGCTCGCTCTACTATATTCTGCTCTGCTCTACTCTACTATACTCTGCTCTACTCTATAATCTGCTCTACTCTACTCTGGTCTACTCTGCTCTACTCTGTTCTTCTCAACTCTGCTCTACTCTATACTCTACTCTTCTCTACTCTGTTCTGCTCTACTCTGCTCTACTATGCTCCATTCTACTCTGCTCTACTTTGTTCTACTCTGCTCTGCTCTACTATACTCTGCTCCACTATACTCTTCTCCACTCCACTCCGCTCTACTCTATTATACTCTGCTCTACTCTACTATGTTCTGCTCTATACTCTGCTCTGTTCTATTCTGCTCTACTTTGCTCTACTCTACTATACTCTGCTCTACTCTACTATGCTCTGCTCTACTCTATAATCTGCTCTATTCTGCTCTACTCTATTCTGCTCTGCTCTACTCTATTATACTCTGCTCTGCTCTACTTTGATCTACTCTACTCTGTTCTACTCTGCTCTACTTTGCTCTACTCTGCTCTACTCTGCTCTACTCTGCTATACGCTACTCTGCTCTACTCTACTATGCTCGCTCTACTATATTCTGCTCTGCTCTACTCTACTATACTCTGCTCTACTCTATAATCTGCTCTACTCTACTCTGGTCTACTCTGCTCTACTCTGTTCTTCTCAACTCTGCTGTACTCTATACTCTATTCTGCTCTACTCTGTTCTACTATGCTCCATTCTACTCTGCTCTACTTTGTTCTACTCTGCTCTGCTCTACTATACTCTGCTCTACTCTACTATGCTCTGCTCTATACTCTGCTCTGTTCTATTCTGCTCTACTTTGCTCTACTCTGCTCTATTCTACTATGCTCTGCTCTACTCTATGATCTGCTCTACTCTGCTCTACTCTATTCTGCTCTGCTCTACTCTATTATACTCTGCTCTACTATTCTCTGCTCTACTCTATACTCTGCTCTACTCTACTCTGGTCTACTCTACTCTACACTGGTCTGCTCTATAATCTACTCTTCTCTACTCTATTCTGGTCTACTCTACTATACTCAACTCTATACTCTTCTGTATTCTATTCTGCTCTGCTCTACTCCGCTCTACTTTGCTCTACTCTACTCTTCTCTGCTCTACTCTATTCTGCTCTACTCTACTCTGCTCTACTTTGCTCTACTCTGCTCCACTCTACTATACTCTGCTCTACTCTGCTCTACTCTACTATACTCTGCTCCACTCTGCTCTGTTCTACTCTGCTCTACTTTGCTCTACTCTGCTCTATTCTACTCTACTCTGCTCTACTCTGCTCTGCTCTCTCAAAAATTAAATTGTTTTACTGACCACAAAACATTTGTCTTTGTAATATTCCCACCATAAGGCATACATTTGAGGGAATATGATGCAACCTTAAAAACAAAATAATGGTCATTACCGAAACAGGACAGTCAGTACCGAAACAATGCAGTCACTACCGAAGCACTGGGTGTTTTGTAAAAAATAAAGTATATTGAGTTATCAACTAAAGTATTATGATGCTAATCGGTTACATTTATGTTCTGTTTCATCAATTATTAACTCTGAAATCAATCTGATCAGTGAAAGACTGCATTTAGATTTTGAAGAATTCTATAATTTGAACATGGAAATTTGTTAAAATATTTTTTATAGATTTAATTGTGAAAACCTTAAGGAAAAATTTGTAAAAATTTAAATCTTTAGACAAGGGAAGGAACAAGCATAACAGGTTGATATTTTTTTGTGTAATATAATACTATATGTTTCAGTAGTGACAAATTTTGGGAGAGGAAAAACATTCCAAAACAGTCTGAAAATGCAATATAAAAATTTACAGTCATTTTACTAGATATGTGACCTTTACATATGGTACAATATATATAGGGACAAAGTTTTGGAAATAAAACATACAAAATTTCAAAATATTTCCAGCCTAACTTTGCACACATTCAGTAGAATGCCCCATATACAACCTATCGTTCAGGATAAACTATATAGATATAAAGCAACGTTAATATCTATTATTGGTGAAAATTGATTTTTCAAACCAACAATATTAGCAATGGATTGAAAACGTTTACATAAGGACAATGATCGAAGCGTCATAATCAACAAGATTTGGGCTGAGGACAGGACAATATTTCATTAGAGGCTCAACCAGGAGGTAGAACATTTGCTGCTCATGGGAATTTTATTGTTCAAGCTGTGGTACCTTTGTCATCTACTTCTTCATCACAGTGTGGGAGAGGCCCTTTATGTGGCATCTGTCCTGCATTACCCTGGCCCTCCTACAGGACCCATTCCTGGCTGGTCTTTTCTTTTTTGAAATTGAGGCACAAAAACTTAAAATGAAATAATATTCAGGAATTGTGCATATTATCACAACAGCACAGATTCAATCACACCTTGGTTTAAAATTCAAAATTGAAGTTGAATCAGAATTTAGTCCAAAATTAGGCTGTATGCAAAACCTACTGTATTTTAAGCCAAGCCAATCTATCCAGCCATCTCATAGAAATTCCTAAAATGGACACAAAGTCCCTTAAACTGTGTGCTGGCAACACCAAAAACAATGCCAATGCAATGACACACAGATTAGATATTAAGAACGAGAAAGTTTGCATAGGATGGGTGGGTCAAACAGATATGGACTTTCAACCAGGAGACCACTTTTCATGTCCTGTTTGAAAGCAAAAGTCAGTGGGTCTCATTCATGACACGAGTAGAACGAGTTTGTGTGTAAATTGTTCACAGAAGGAAATTTATATGCATTTCTGCATTTATCAATATGTCGGAAGCTCTGATCTTTCCGTAGGTACTAACAAAATCTACACCTGCTTCTGACTGCTTGTAGTGATTGTGTTGTGCTCTATTATGTTCACAATGTGCTGATGCCTTTGAAACATGCAAGTTAAACATGACAAAAGATTATAAATTTAACACATTTAGCTAAATTATCAGATTTAAGCTTCAGGTTAGGTTTCTTAAAATGTGAATGAGTTATTTAAATCGACATAATACATGGTATACATTTCTGGCATCCTGTTCCCACTTTCTTCAATCAGGAGAGAGAACTCCACAAATTCATCTTCTGTTTGACCCATGTTACTAGCCAAACACTTAGCTATCAGTGATGGCTGTCAGAATGTATAGTGATTAGCACTTAATATAACACATACATCACCGTACCTTCTGAGTTTGCTATTGACTGCTCCAGTGGAGGCATGTCACTGTCTCCCCTGACAGAAAGGTCTCTCCAATGATGCAAATAATGTGCTCGTCTGCAGCTGTGACTGGGAAGAGCCTCCTCCCGTAGCTGTTGTTTATTTTTTTGTTTGTGCTTATGCGTTTTTTTGCATCAATCGAACCATTTTCATTCAACTTCTTGGAGGGTTCTTGTAACAGAGGACACAGAGTTGATGGCATCCATTGCCTCCTTCCAGGCCTTTGATTTACCCGTCCCTGTCACACCATTAATAATATATTTTTTTCTCAACTCCACCCAAAAGAACTTCAGTCTCAGTGTCGGAAAAGTTTTTTCTTTCTCTCTATCTTTGTTTGTTTGCTCCACGTTCACAGGTCGTCAGGATGCACCTATCCATAGTAATTATCATCTCCATTTATGGTGGTCACTGGCTATTCATGGGCGGGGATGTATGCTAATTGCTGACTGGCATTCATGAACATTCACACGCAGGGGCGCCACCAGGAATTTTGGGCCTCATGAAAAAAATCACATTGGGCCCCCCCCCGCGCAGCTGTTGTCAACACATCTCTAGGACCTAACTGATCCATTAAAAGCTTTACATAACTCTAACTTTGAAGGCTTGCAACTGTCTTGCTTCTTGTAGTTCAATACTACCAGTACAATATTTACTGCTGGTGAGTTGTACATGCAACAGTCTGCATCCAGTATGCAATTCATTATTTGATGCAAGATTAAAAGCCGCCATAAAAAATGTGCTAAAGGCCATCTTTTACAGTCTAAATGTAATTTTTATTGTAAGATCCCAAAATGGAAAATTCTCCTAACATTAATGGAAGACTTAAAAAATAAGTTAAATATACGTTAACTTTTCAATCAAAATAAATTAAGATCATCATCTCAAAATAATGAAAACAGTAGCTGCACATATATGCCAACAAGAAAATAAAGTTGAAATGGAAAATGATATTAAAAGGCCTCATGGAGGTGCTGAGTTAGGTTACTTAATGTCCAGCATCCAGTACAGGCAGTTGTAGGCGGTTTTTGTTTCATAATAATCATTATGTGGAAAAATAATTTGTTTGAATTTCTGTCATTAAAAAATATTTCGTTTTCTTTTTTGTAATGGTAAAAAAGAGCAAGAGAGAGACTCCCTGCAATGATGCTAACTGGCATGTCATTCAACACAGTGTTGCTCACCTTCATTGGGACGGGGAGGGGTAAAGTTATGGGGAGACAGGGCTGCTGCTTCTGACTCATCTGTTGTTGAGTCTGGTAAAAGAGGCAGGGACAACTGATTTAATATGAATGTCTTGCTAAACATTTACCTGCACTGATTAAATGTAGGTTAAAAAGGAGTAAATGTGGGCTAACGCTAGTCTGTAGCTAGCTTATTTCACTATGGACATTAAGCTAACAGGTTCATTTCTACCACTCACAGACTATAGGTCAAGAAAGTCATACTTTGTGGTAAAACTGTTGAGATATAAGCTTTTTAATCAGAAAGACTCAAGAGTACACAGGAGGAGGTCGCGTATGTGACGTCATAGCTTTCACTCGCTTCCTGCAGTCAGAGATGGCAGAGGTATGATCACATAATCCAGTTTGAGCTATAATGGTAGAGTACTGTAAACAAACGGTTACCATTGGAAATTGCTAGTTTCAGTTCAGCGCCGGAAGTTGCACCCGTAATTTACGCAAGTTATCATGGGGGCTAGGAATAAGGTAGATAGGGTGTCACTGTTCTCACATGCCTACGATCAAATCTGAGTTTTCCACAGGGTTCATGAATCTGGCGTAGGTTGTTAGTACCGAGGTTTTTATGTGCAGATCTACTCACAGATTTACTAATAATTCATGAATAAGATCAAATGTTACTTAAGTGATTTCATGGACGCAGTGTTTTCATTTCAGACTTTGCATTGGCATTGTTTATATGTTGCTAGCTTGTTCTGTTAAGATATTTCTTGCCCACCACAATGTAATGTGCTGTTAAGAGGTTGTGTCCATTTCATTTATTTTTGTAAGACTATGTGATCTGTCACATAATATAAACTGAGAAACCCTATGAAGCAGGATGATGGTGACTACCTCTGTGTGTGCCTGCAATCCACTCAGACAAGGTCCTAGGGTTTTTTTGACAGTGCTGCTGTATTAAGCCAGCAGGAACTCTCAGCATGCAGCTCATGAACGGATTGTACTGAAAACACACTAACCTTCTATATCTGCCTGTCAGCACATTGTCTTCCCTCTCTGTGAGGTTGAAGTAGATCATGGACTGTGGAATGATCAGTTACAGTCAGATCATTACTGATAACTTCTATAGAAGATCTTCATATTACACAGTTAAGCTGTGAGGAGCAGCCGAGCTGTTACAGATTTCCACTTCACAGAGAATTCATTGCATTTCTCATCTGGACTGTGAAGTACACGTTTATATATATATATATATATATATATATATATATATATGTGTATATGTGTATATATGTATATATATATATATATATATATAAATATGTATATATGCTTGGTCATTACGTTTCCCTCCAGTGAATTCGCTGTTTAAAATGAGCTGTAATCCATATAAACGTAATTTTGAGGAGACAAAGCTGAGTTCTGATACAGATATATGTTTACCAGAAAAGGAGGGGCCAAACAACGCAGATGTTTTACAGCGAAGGATTACTATAGAACAGAGCATGTGTGAGTTACATTGACATATTACATACTTGAACACAGCTGCAGGCCTGCCATGTGTCTGGCTCATGCTTAGGACAAAATGATCTCCAAATACCCGTATGTATTTTTGACAAATAATTCCAGCGGATTATATCAAGGTTAGAGGGTTTATTGCTCTCCCTTGACCCAGGGCCGGGGACATCTTACCAGGTGTTCCACCAGTATCAGCAGTGCTGCACAGCTGTATGTTTTTGAATGCTAACAAATGAGTCATTGTTTAAGTTTGTTAAAATCACCCAAGGTTCAACTTGTTAAAGTGAGTGTTTTTGGAGATTATAGGCAGCACTCCTGATAAATGTGATGATATGATATTAGTTAGCGAAAGACTCATTTGTTTGAAATCAATCTCAAACCACTAAGAATTAACAAAACAAGCTAATGAAATGTTAGCCTGGCTGCTAACAGATATATGTTAGCTGTCTAGCTAACTTTTCTAAAATCCTGTAGTCTGTGTTATTCCCCTGAACAAACACAAGTCAGTTTCTTTAAGTGTAATTAAAATGATATAATCCAGCCTTAGAGCTCCAGTAAGCCCTTAGTGAAGTGCTGGTCATACAGTAGCATGATGCTACTCTATTTTATTTGCATAGTTTGTGAATCAGTATTTGATTATGTCACATTGAATAGTAATTTTGACAAGGATAGATGAGTATGAAAGACTGGAAGAGAGAAGGGTCAACATTTTTGCCCTCTAGGATTAGGTTTCCATAGCCAGTTTCCATTTTAGATCTGGTTCCTTGCATTCCCCAGTCTCAGCTAGCTCTCATCACTGTTGCTTTGACTAATGGAAACAACAAACATGAATAGTGGCAGATTATATCAGCCATAGCTAATGATCATCATTTCTGTAAGAGCTAAAATGATACTTTGTTACTTAATAGCTGGAGAAATATAAATTATGAGAGTCAGTAAGCTACACCTATTATTTCAGTCATATACTGTTCCTTTAATTACAAATTATAATATATTCTGGTGTTCACCTCACTTTCACAACAGAGTGTGAACACAATATCATACTTGCAAACCTTGAAACCTCAAATATACAGAGGATTTTGAAACCAAAGCAGGTGGTCTGACTTTATGACTTTCAGAGACTTTGTTTACTGCATTCTGGTGACTTTTTAAGAATGATAGTGACAAAATAAAAATTGTCTTGCAGCAGCATTTTTATATTGAATACTTTTAATTAGGTTTAGTTTTAACTCCAGCACAGTATCAGGAGGAGGGAGGAAGGCCAGACTGTAGGCTTCTTTCGCACCAGGAACCCACAGCCAGCTGTCCCCCCCCTGGCCCATACGCCCCGAGGTCATGTAAGCATAAGTGAGGCAGAATGGGAGGCTCCTGGTCTTTAGAGACAGATGGGTACGCCGCTGTAGTGGAGGAGGGCAAGCCAGGTCCCCAATCCCCAATGCAACCCTCAAAGCCCAGCTAGAGCCATCCTGTCACACAAGCGTAACACAGTCATCGGTCAGTACAGAGACAAGGTGTCCATTGGCAACCACGCCCAGCTCATGCAGGCCTGATCGGAGAAGGTGGAGGGAAGTGCCAATGGCAATGGAAAACAGACTTTTATACCACTTTCCCACCAACATTTGGGCATGTATGTTGGTTTTTTTAAACACAGGAAAACCCACTAAAAATAGGCTAGGCAATAGCTCTAAGACAACAAGGGAGGCTGAACTTCCCCCAAAATTTCATAGAAGAAATGGTCAAATATACACTATTGAATTTACATTAAAATAAGAATTTATATTGCATTAAACGTGCTCTAGGATGCGTTTAACATCATGACTATGATGTTCAAACGTCCACCAGTTTTCAAACACGACCTCCCTGTCATACATTCTCGTGTCAGTACAGTGGACGCGGAGCCTCCAAGCATTCCTACGAGACAGCGATGCAAAGCGAGACGGTCATTGGATAAATGTGACAAAATCGTCAATTTCAGGGAGGCTCAGCTTCCCTGGGACCTAATGGAGCGGTAGGCGGGAGAGGACGCTCGGTGTATGCATGATGATTGGAGGAATTGTCTAAAAGGCGGAACCCCTTTGTGATTAACAGAGCTTTGGAAATACACACCGGCGAGTGGAGTCTTCTGACAGAGTGCCATCCGGAGCTCCTTATTTCCATAAGTGATATAGCTCATCTTCACCATTAAACCCATCTGAAAATCTTTGAGGTGTGTTTTGCTGTGGTTCTATGGCATAAGTGTGGTTGAAAAACGGCTTCAATTAAATGTTCCTTTTATAAGTTACTGCCTCGCTACAATATGACAAATCTTATGATGTAAACTTAAAGTGAGCTTCCCCTGTTTGAAAGACCAGTGGCCGCCACTGCTATACACTCCTTCTCCCATTGCCAGTAGACCAGAGCCATGTACACAGCTTTGCAGCAGCCAAGCATGCCTTTCTGTTATTTTACTGGAGTGTCACGTTGGATGTCTTGCACAGGCTGGAAAACAGGTTAGTAAACAGCAGGAAGCGGCATGAAGGTGAGTGAAAATGTTAAAGTGGTTAGTTTCTTTTTAAAATCTGTAATTATTTAGTCTCTCTTTCAAACTCAGTGCAGACTAATTTGAAATAAAATAGAGAAGAGTTGGGATCCCGGAAGAAAACCAGGAAAGGGCAATGAAAAGCGGAAGTCTCCTGGGAAAATCGGGAGGGTTGGCAAGTGTGCTACAGGATTTTTCTAAGCAATACAGATGTTATTTTTTTGCAACTTCACTTACTTGCAAGTGTTGAAAGCTAAACATAGCAAGACTTGATAAAGAATTTCATACTGGACTAGAAACCTAACACTAGCCTACCATCTTGTTTGTTAAATAAAACCTGACCAACTCTAACCACCATTATCATATTTTTTATTGTATTACTATTCAGGCCTAAAAGGTTCAGTGTGTAGGACTTAGATGGACATATAGGCAGAAATGGAATATAAGTATGTTTCCTTTAGTGAATAATCACTTGAAAATGAGAACTGCTGTGTATTGTTACCTTAGAATGAGCTGCTTATATCTACATAGGGAGCAGGTCCTTGTCTACAGAGTCGGCCATGTTGCAAATTGCTTGTCATATTTTTTACAGTAGCCCAGAGCAGACAAACCAAACACTGGCTCTAGATAGGGCCATTTGCATTTTCACATTAGCAGTCCTCATCACTACATTTCACTGAATACCCCTAAATTTTACACCCTGCTGCTTTTATAAAGAAAAGCAGTCACGACAACAGTGATTTTTATTGATGTTCAGATGGATTTAAGGAACCTTCTCTGGATGTTGATGCTGAAGGGAAACCCAGGTTAGGGTAAAATCACTCTCGTCTGATCTGACACAGTAAACAGGATGCACCTCATTTAAAGGGATATACAGGGATACTACTGCTGAGTGAGTGCTACTCACTACTGCTGGCTATCTCTAGAGACCACTCATTACTGAACACTGCCTAAGGAGCCAAGGCCAGCTACTTCAACATCAACTGGGCTTGTTTTTATAGAAAGAATCCTCTCACGACTTTGTAATGTGCCCTTCTTACTGTACTAGAAGATACTGCTAATGTACAGTTGACCCATCTGAAATATACTTGTATAGATTTCACAAGATGGCAGAACAGCTTGGAGGCTCATGTTCCAACAGCGCAATCGGGGTCAATCCCCACCACAGCCAGTATGCCCTGTCAAAGTGTCCTTGGGCAAGTCACTGAACCTCCACCTGCTCACTGACTTTGGGTCCGCTGGAAAAACAAGTCAGCCACATGAAATATTGACTTAGGAATATTGATGTTCTAAAAATAGTATAGATATTGCCACCAATACACAAAACAGGAGGCTATTTAGTGAAGCAAAGCAAGATACAGCTACAGCTGAACCATTTTCAGAGCTGACCCACTGCCAGCACACACACACACACGCACACACAAACAAAACGGCATACACAGATACACAACTAATGCTGTCTCATTCTGAAAACAGCATCCTCCCAGGAAATAAACACACACACACACACACACACACACACACACACACAGTAACCCATTTATTCAGCTTGATGCCGCTGCTGCCTCATTCAAGATAACCCATGTTCATACACACCCTTATACACACTGTAACCTATCTGCCCTGCTCATTTTAAAAACAGGGGATCCTCCCAGCCTCCCTACCTGGGTGCCGGCTTGTGGCAGCTGTGGGAACAGAGCCAGGGTGGTTGGTCTCTTTGGTCGATATTTATCCATGACAGCACAGGTTGATCCCCCTCTTGACAGGCGACAGCTTCCTCCCTCCCTCCTCCTCCTCTTCTCCCCTTTTTATTAAGCCAGCGTAGGCACTCCTCAGCTCGGACAAGGCCTCCCCCACCCTCCTCTACCTCCCTCTCTTCCCCTTCTTCCTCCTCGGTCTCGTCAGCATCGATCAGATCTGAGCACAGCCTCTGAACACACCCCTTCCAGTCCCTCCTTGCGTGATCATTGGCTGGCCGCAGAGTCACATCATCATCATCACCATCATCTTCCTGGCAGGAGCAGAGTGGGGCAGAGAGGAGAGGAGAGGTAGAGAGACAGAGAGGGAAGGGAAGAGAGAGGGAGAGAGGTCGGATGGTGTTGAATAGTGATGGGATTGACAGAGGGAAGAAAGCAGGGTGGAGAGAGAAAGAGAAGCAGAGAGGAAGAGAGAGGGGGAGGAGGAAGTCAGAGCCAACCAATCAGAGCAGTGCATGACATCATCAGTTTATCAGCCTGTGGTGTTTTCTGTGAGTTAAGGCTAATAAACACTGTGAGTGTGTCTGTGTTGTGTGTGTGTGTGTGTGTGTGTGTGTGTGTTTGTGTAACCCTGTCAAATAAGATTACACAGTAACAGTGATCCCATGGAGAGACAAAGGCAACAGACCCGCCAACCAGTCAACCAAACAGTCATTCAATCAATCAATCAATCAATCAGCCAGCAACGCAGCCAGCAAGCCAGTCATTTAGTCATGTAGCCACCAACTAACCAGTTATTCAGCCAGCAAACCAACAAGACACTCAGGCAGTCTGCCAATCAATCTTTTAGGGTACCAGTCAGTCAACAAACCAGCCAGCAGAACTAGTCTGTCAGCTGTATTAGCTAACACTCCAGTCAGTCAGAGAGTCCGTCTACCAGTAACTTAACCAACGAGTCAGTCAGCCAATAAAACAGTCACATCTTTCAGTAAACTAACCAACCAGCAGCTATCAAACAGTCAGCAATACAGAGGCTAAAGAATGATTTTGTTGTTCAGCCAATCCTCCAGCCAGCAAACTAATCAGTCAAAAGATTACCCAACAGAACCAGTCAGTCCACCAGCCAGCCAACGAAACAATTATTCAGCCAGGCAGCAGCTAACAGACATGCCAGTCACAATCAATCAATACACCCCATGAGTGAGTCAGTAAGCCAGCAAACTATTTAATCAAAAGGTCAACCAGGAAACCAGTCAGTCATTCAGTCCGTCAACTGGCAACCCCCATCAGTCAGTCAGTCTACCAGCCATTTAGCGCACCAGTCAGTCAGTCAACCAATTAGACTGTCAAATCGTTCACCCAATGAACCAACAAACCAGTCAATCATTGCTTAAAGGGGACTTCTTATGCTCATTTTCAGGTTCATTCTTGTATTTTGGGTTTCTACTAGAACACCTGTGCATGTTTTAATGGTCAAAAACACAAGCAGTGCTTGGTGCTGCTGGAACACCTGTTTTTACCCTCTGTCCGAGAAGGCTCTATTTTAGCAAATGTCTCCGCAAGGCCCTGTAAACATGAAAACAGATATTTTTGAAAATAGATATTTTCCTCCACATTCTAGCCATTCATCCACACCCAAACACTTTCAGTTTTAAGTCACTAAAATAGAGGTTTTTGAAAACACCTTCCAGGATGTGGAAAACGGAGCATATGAAATATGATGAAATCATCTTCTCAGTTCGCACACTCACATTGTTGATTTGTGTAATGAGCATGAGCCAGAAACAAAAAATGGCAGACTACCACTTTGCTAATGTTTTGTTAGAGGTGCTTGGTCTAATAACTACTTTACACTTAAACTTAGTACTGCTTCAAAACTTCACGGACAAACAGAGCTGTCTATGTTATTTGGTTAACCTCAATGTCTGCGGTTAGAAGTCCCACGGAAACGACAGTTTTGGATCGGGCCCAGTTTTACCAGCAGATGTTTGGACAATTTTGAGAGTGGGATTGTTGTTAGTGAGGATTAGAAGGAAAGCTTTCACATTACATACGTCCATTTAAGTCAGTTCCTTTCTCCTTATAATAGAGAGGGAATCAACAGTGAAGAGAACTCCAGTAAGTGTTTTGAAAAATGTAACGTTAGCCTGAACACTTTATTGTCTTTGTGACAAGGAGAGACTGTGTTAGACAACGCTGGCAATTGTTTGAAGTAATTTTTTAATTCTCGTATGAACAGAAATATTTTTTAAAACAAGGTTGTGAAGACACGGTTTAAAAAAAAAAAGGGGAAAAAAATCTTTTTTCAAAAATATCTGTATGTAGACAGGGCCTAAGCCCTCTTCCTAAGAAAAGCCCAGACTGCTCTGGTTGGTCGGCTTTCGCATCTCTGCACTTTCTCTGCGGTCTGGGAATGACTGTAACAAAGAATATCAGCACTTTCTACCATGGAAAATCACCAATAAAAGTTTCCAACTGGACAAGTTCCAGCAGGAATATGATTTGAAGTTGGGAAAAAATTAACATCAGCAACCAAGATTAGGCTACATGGTCTCTGTCCTGACATTAGCAATAGGCTACATGTAGCAGTGTACTTGCAGCCAGGGAATGACTGTGTGTATTTCTCCCATTTAAAATCACCAGTAAGCTTCTAAACACAACCTGACATGTTCAGCAGGAATATAAACCGAAATCAGGGACAAATTATTAACACTGGCAATCAAGTTTAAGTTTTCCCTGACGTTAGCGTGTTGCTTTATGTAGCAGCGCAGGCTATAGAATGTAAAGACTCAAAGTATTGTGCCTGGAACTGGCCCCCATGAAGAGTGCCTGGCTTTGAAGCTGGTTTTCATAATGGCCAACAGTGGGAAAATCTGTTACGCTATGCCATGAAGACCAAAAAGACTTTTCCTAGATACTTAGATGGCAAAAAAAAACTTCTGTTAATCAATGGAAAAAAAAATTGAGCTCCACAACCCGAACCAACGATATGAAGCCTGGGGTGGTTTTTGCTCACTGGTTTTACTCTACGACATATGTTTACCTCATTATTTGAAACTTTGACCACAATAAAATGAACATCCCACCTTGTATCATCTTAGATGAAACCTGGCATCTCTTAAGGCCTAAACACATCAACCCAACAACAGAGAACTAGCGGCAACGAAGACAGAGTGTTGCATCACAAAAAATAACTCTCCATACCAGCAGTCTGTATGTATCATTCAAAAAGGGAAACCAAAAGACAGACAGGATGGATTCAAGATGCTAGTTAGCCACTTAGTGCATTAGCAACATGTTGAAAGAATAAAACATATTTACTGTGTGGCAGTGAACAATAATACAAACAACTGTGAACCGTTTCTGCTACAGACCTAGAAAAAAACTTTTCCTAATATTACAAGTTTGTTTCAGTCCCACTTGACTGAAGCAGTTTACCTTTCTCACATCCGTTTCTCTTCTCATAAACTAAGCTGAACTGCCAGTCAGTTTTTTTATTCACCAATAGGCTCCTCCATCTCCAATGCAGATTCACCATGTAGAAGGCCAACAGTTCAGGACACACTGTCAAATCTAGGGTGATGAACATTCAGCTCCTTATCCGCACTGCTTTCAGGCAGCCTTAGCGGGGCCCTACGCCATTGCGAGCATACTTGTGTGGTGGTGTGTCTGTGTCACTCTGCAGTTACACCTCCAAAACATTAGTTGGCAGCGGGGTTTCTGTGAAATGCTGAAAAGTTTAGTTGATTCAAAACACACATTAAACATGGCTTAATAGAGTGTGCCAGGACTGACATCAAAACCCGGAAGTTTAGCATCGCGCTGGTTCCCGGAAGAGAAAGTGAATGTGATTTTTGCATTGCGTTTTGGATTATGTCAGAAAATAAGCTCTGTGGCTAACACAAGTTTATGATACTTACAGGTTTTGTTCAGCGAGATAATCTTCACATATGAACACCTTTCATACCGCATTTGAAGCTTAAATGCGATCGCCAGAAGTAAAAAGCTAACGTTAGGCTTTAACGGACTACATGACTACTCCACGGTCGCATGACTCTTGACGTCACCGCCACTAAGCTTTCAACTGATTTCGGCCGCTTTATTTTAAAAACATTGTATAATGGGGAAATCGGACTGTTTAAGCTAAATAAGAAGCTGTAATGGCGGACTGCCAGCACTCTCGCCTGTTCGGGGGTGATGACGTTTAATGTCCCCGACAGGGTTTGTAGTCGTATTGAGCAACTTGTTAGCAACTGCCTTTTTTACGACACATAAAAGCTTCAAAATTCACAAGTAGGGTATTTACTGATGTGTTTTATGTCAAGTAGGGTATTTACTGATGTGTTTTATGTCGTAGAACAAAACCTGAAACTCGCTTAAGCTTTTGCTTCCGGTTCTCTCGTCTAAAAGTCAATACGTTTTTTGAATGGGATTTTGGTAAAATGCCTCAAATAAAGTCTGTGGTTAACAAAAGCTTAAGCGAGTTTCAGGTTTTGTTCTCAAAAATCACATTCACTTTCTCTTCCGGGAACCAGCGCGATGCTAAACTTCCGGGTTTTGACGTCAGCCCTGGCACACTCTATAGAGACAATTTCAAACACAAGTACACATAATGGCTTCACTGTAACTCGCAGCATTCACAGACAAAACACTTGTCTTTTGCTGGACACATTTTCCCCACAAATAGAATATGCTAATATTCTTAGCACAAGCCTATGGCATTCTACATTGTATAAATTAGCCTAGCAGCTAGCAAACTTGCCCTCTTCTCATATGAAGCCAGGGACAACAGCAACATTTAACAAAGGCAACATTACAAAATTCAGCTCCATTACAACCCACAATGTTCACTGACAAAACAACTGTCTTATACTAAACATGTTTTCCAAACAAATGTAACACGCTAACGTTATTAGCACAAACCTATGGCATTTTACATTCTATAAATTAGCCTAGCGATGAGTGGAGATTTCCTCTGCTCATATGAAGCCAGGATAAATCCCAAAGTATAAATCCCCGAAGGATAAATCACACACAAGACTTAAAATGCTATTTTAGTGGAGGCTTTAATGTCTTCACAATTTATTGTTTCTTATCTGTGAAGTAAATAAAAGCTTTGTTTCCACTGAGTGAAATGGTTTCAGCTTAAAATAAACAAGAGGTCTGCACAGCTGCGACGTGTTGTTACATTTCTGGGGAGGTGCATGTAAGGCGTAGTCTCTACGTCGACGCAGAGCTTGTGCCGTAGGTACGGCGTCGATTCAGTACAGAAGTATAAATTCCACCTTAGGATGCAAAAGCAGAACGGGATAAATTGCATGTCATTATATTAATGAAAAACACACTGAACATGTCAACGCACAGTATGACATGACCCAGGTGTGCCAGTCACAGGGATCCTTCTATGATGTAGTCTGGAGTGACCACAGACTGTATAAATAAGGTAGTGACAACAAAACACAACAACATTCGGGGGATATTTTTTCTGATGGCGCACTGGCGCAAGTGGTGTGGTGTGGATCAGTGTGGATAGTGGTAACGCTTAATGTGACACTGTAAATGAAATTATATTATCTGAAATTCTGTTGGTAACACATTATATTACTTTGTTACTGCTTAAAGGAAATTGTAACGCGTTACTTTTACGTAACTACAACACTGGAAGTGAAACTAATCCCTGTGATGCAGTTTCTCACTAAGTTCACATCTGTTATTAGTTTGTCATTTGTAGAAGCATTTCTTTTCTTTTCATTTACGGTGGTTCACTATAAGTTTTGCTTATTGTTTATGGCTATTTTAAGTTAGAAATGGTTGGTAATCCACACTGAACAAATAACTATCAATAACATAAAGTTTATTATTTCCTAAAAGCAGAGCTTTAATGTTTAAATGTAATTCTTTACAAATGTGGCTCCCTTCTTTAGTGTGTGCCCCTGTCTCTAATTTTTTGGTTTGGTAATTTACACCCTGGATAGCTCTAATCATAAGATACAGATAGGGACATAAGGTACTTCCTAAATATCATGAACAATATCTCTCAAAAAAAAGTTGGATTCAGAAATCTATGATTTAAGCATTTTTTCTCTTCTTGAAAGTGATGTAGCTTTTGATTTAGGAATAGCTCTACCAGGTTAAATAATTTGCAATAAAACCAAGTAGGAGATGTTCAAATCAAAGTTACATTTTGGGAAAATGAGTGGAGACTGCAGATGATTTTCCCACATACATGAATTCATTTTAATATATGAATGTGTTATTAGGGAACTTAAAATGCAGCATAAACAGAAAACACACCATCAACTCCCATTTCAATCACAATTCCTTCAGCAATTTTAATGAAAATAAACTCTTTTTGTACAATACAAAACAAATAAATATCCACAGAGCCCACAGCTGTCAGACAGATTCCCGGGTCTGCAGGGCATCATACTGTTGTTAGTTGGAATGTACATCAAAACACGAGCATCTGATCAGAGCTCGTGCTGTGTTCAGAAAAAGTGGGAACTGTGAGCTTTTCCAACCAGTGCTTCAGCTAGTTTAACCCTTAGGGACTGAACTGGGGAATCCACTGGCTGATTTGTCTTTTTACCTTCTAGGGTCCAAACTTCACAGTTCCCACTTGTCTTTTACACCAACAGCACACTTGCACAGGCTGTGAAGTTTGTCTCTTAACAATCTATGATCCCTCTTTGGGAAATCTTCGACCCATCCAGGCAACACTGAGGGGGTTTCACAAAGTCACACTGCTACTATGGCTTGCTTATTCTGCAAAGAGGGGTAAAGTTTTAATTGAAAGAATGAGGTTGAAACAAAGTGGCAAGGATAAAATAAACACACCGATTGTCATTTTTTAAAACCTTCTGATCCAGTCAGTACATCCCCGAAGAAAATTTGTGTGTGGTTCCTCTAGAAATAACCTGACCTGGCTGCTTTGATTCCATATTTTGCACCTAGATGAGAACCCCTCTTTTTTATCTTCTTGTGCAAAGTACAAATTTAGTATTGTCTACTACCAGTTTTCTGATACAGTAGTAACACTATTTGGATTGTCCACCAACAGATTTATTTTAGTTATAGAGTATATGTGACAATTCACTACATACTTTAAAAATAATTCAGTTGTACTTGAACTATTCACTTCTGGGTTTTGGGGTTCTGAGGCTATCTAAAAAAAAGACAAAATACAACCATTCAAAGTTGAATTTGTCACCCCTACAACAAATTAAACCACAACTCCCTTCCCAGTGCTTAAAAAATTATCTGAAGTGCCTCCCCATTTGCCCCTTCTCCCCCCCCCCCCCCCCCCCCCCCCCCCCTCTCNATACAACCATTCAAAGTTGAATTTGTCACCCCTACAACAAATTAAACCACAACTCCCTTCCCAGTGCTTAAAAAATTATCTGAAGTGCCTCCCCATTTGCACCCCCCCCCCCCCCCCCCCATAAATAACGAACAGTCCCTACATTGTTAAAATGTCACAAATACTCTATAGACTATCTGTTGGTGGACGATCCAAATAAAGTGTAACCCAGAATTTGATAATGTTGTAAGGAAAAAACAAGGTGAAATTCAGATAATTTTATGTTTGTTTACTAAACTAGAAATATATAGTGCTATGAAGTGTGAACATGTAACACATTTGAAATGACTTTTTGGGATTCAGTGGTTAAACTGGCAGTGCAGTACATATTATTGCTTAAAAGATTTGATTGACAAAATGATTGATGGATCATTGACCCATCGTTTTGGTAATTTATCAAAGAAAAAAAACCCAACAACTGGCAGGCTAAGAGTTGTAAACATAACCCTGGTAGATTAACAACAAACTAATAAATGTCAGCAGTTCACTGACCATGTGCAGAAATTGCTGCATCTACTGTCCTCTGGTGGATTTTCTTGGTAAGAGACATCCACGCAGGATAAAAGGTACACAGGCCTTTGTGAAACCCCCTTCATCATACCATTATTAAAGCAGACAGGTTATGGTTTTACATATTTTATATACAAACTCTGATAAATATACAGGGAGAACAACACGCCAGTTTTGTTTCTCTACATTCATTCCACACAAGCAGCATTTTTTAATTGCCAGAGGGATAAAGCTGTTTATACAGAAGGTCCCAACTGGACCTTTTAATTGACATTGTTTGAATTAGCTAATTTATGATTTAGGAACTATAAAAATGTTCCCTTTCACTGACTGACATCGTCACTGCTGCTAGCAAAAATATGAGATATTTTCCAAAACATTCACATCGGAAATTTACATATTAACATGTAGAGTTTCAATCATGTTCTTTAGTGTTTCTGTCAGTTTTAAAGGGATGGCTCAGTTTTTTTTGAAGTGAGTTTGTATGGAGTACTTATCCATTATCAGTGTATCGCATACAGTAGATGTCAGTCAGCACACCCCGTTTGGTGAACCAGACTGGAGTCGGACACAGAAGCTAAGCAATGTACTGCCGTGGATGGGGGTCAGTGTTTAGGTGTACACTATATTGAGAGTATTTTCACTTTACCTTTCTGTCAGACAGCCTATTCTTATGGAGAAGCTGTTAACAGCTTCTGTTCCCCATATATGCTCTCATCAAAGCCACCAAACTCCATTGACAAAACAGTAATTTTACCTTGCTGAACACAGGAGCTGCTGGTCTACTGCTGTCTATCATTAAGTTAGTCTGTGTTATTGTGTGACTTTGTGTGAATCCATACCAACTCTTTTAAACGCTCAAGTCACACAATAACACACACACACAAAACAACTGAATGATGCAGCAGTAGACCAGCAGCTCCTGTGTTTAACAATGTTAAATCACTGTTTTTCCTCAATGGAGTCTGGCTGTGAGGAGATATAACAGCTTCTGTTTCCCATTTAAAATCACTGTCAGACATTAAAGTAAAGCAGTCAATATAGTGCACACTTAAAGTGATAGATTTTGATTTTTTTTTTTTTTTTTTTTTTTTTTTTAGGTGGATAAAATAAGATTTGTTGCTGACCCCTCCACAGCAGTACATTGTTTAGCCTCCTTCTCCAAACTGAGGGCAGCATGCTGACTGACACCTACTGCATGCAATATACTGCCTCATACAACCCCACTTCAACAAACCCCAACTATCCCTTTACGGTTATAAAATCAGGAGAAGATCCCAAACACAACCGTCAGGGCCACATGAACAGAAAAACCTTCCATTTAACAAAACAAAATGTCAGACATCAACAGAAGCATTCTCCATTACTGTTTTCCCACCTGAATATAAAGAGTGCTCCTGAAGAAGGCCCAAAATGTCCACAGCTGTACATTGAAAGGAGCTACGACATAAAGTGAAGTTTAATACATTTTACTTAAGGTTAGTAAATCTGTCTGAAGCTCTAGAAGTGTTCCTGCACGCCTCTCAATAAGAAGAGAAGTCCATTTTTGGCCTGCAGGACCCAGAATACACTGGTTTGGACCTTCACTCTGGGACTCTGTTGTCTGCCGCAACTTATTGTAACTCTCACCACAGTTATGCAAATGTATCACTGCAAACTTTCAGAATACACTGCTTCATTAACGGAGTATCTTTTCTGTCCTAGAACAACAGAGAGTCTGGTGTAGAGACAGGACGGTGTGTTCAGGCAGGTGACATTCAGGCTCCTGTGCTACCTTGTTTCTAAGGTAAGGAGATTCAGAGAAGCAAGAGGACGAGCAGAGAGGTGCCACTGCTGACAGTCACACTATGTTTTATGGCTTCAGTGTGGATATGGTGTGTTGGAGTTGCAGTCCATTATGTTGCTCCTTATATTAGCTGTAGGTTTCTCAGAGATGGAACTGTACAAGAGAAAATTACTCATTACTCATCTTAAATTTGTTTTAGAATTATGACCTCCATTGCCTGAAATAGAAATGATTTTTGAACCATTCAAGACTAGTTCTGTTCTAAAATGTTGAACTGTATGTCCATAGATGCTACGCTTATTTAAATGATTGCCTAGACAGTATTTCATTTTTTCTGTCTTGAGTAAATGTGAGTAAAATGCTTTTGTACTGTTTCCACTTGTGTTGTATGCATGCTTATATATATTTATGTTGTCCTCATATCCAGAACACAGTTCCTTGTATGTCTTTATCAGTCCAGTTGTCTGGGATGGATATTTGAAGATTGTTCTTTTGATCTCCACCTGAAAGAGAAACCAGAAAGAAAGGCCTGTAACTGATGAACCCAGAGGCCAGTCACTAACAGAAGTAAACACTGCAT
Organism: Epinephelus moara; assembly: GCF_006386435.1. NCBI lineage: Eukaryota > Metazoa > Chordata > Actinopteri > Perciformes > Serranidae > Epinephelus > Epinephelus moara. The sequence continues at coordinate 6,832,301 of NC_065525.1, forward strand.
GGAATGCTGCAGGCCAGAGTCCTGGGCCGGCTCGGGTACCTGGCAGCAGAGTCCTGCATGGGTCTTTTTTTTTGAAAACCCGTGCCCGCCCATACCCATGAAGCGCAGTACCAGAACTGACCAGTTACCCCTCATGCAGAGGTAGGTTTTGTGTAGGAATATGGCTATTCAAGTGTGTTAGGTTAATGTATATTTTCCCAACAGGTTATAAAATTAAATTTAAGACTATTAAGACCAGAGATAACGCTTCCAGTTTCCATTTTCATTCCTTTAAGGGTCATCCTGACTGATAATTATATGAATTCTGTAATACTGTGATACCATGAAACAACGTTATTTTCTGAGACGGTTATCGTACCAAAAAAAATCTAATACCAATGAAACCCTAGTATGTTTATTATAGGATCTGCCGTTTCGGCGTGGGGCAGGGCGGGGCGGGGCAGGCTGTGGATCTTGTGCCAAGAGGTCAGGTTGGATTGTGGAACTAATTGGTCACATGTGCAGGAGGAGGAGCGGGTGTGGTATTGCACGTTGCAGTGCCACTTCAGGAGGGGGTCTTGAGCATCTTAAGCATCCCATGCAGGACTCTGTTGTAGCCACTGTGCCAAAACCCTATCACAGTGAGCTCTTAGGTGTCTGATAAAGTACATCACCTGGCTTCATTGAGATACTTTATTTGCTGGAAGAGTAGCTAGTGTGTTGTTGTACCAGAAAATTCAAAACAGCAAACTTCCTTTGTGTGTCCAGTCAAAATGGTGCTGGTAGTCATTATACATGTAGCTGGTGAGCTCTCTGGTGACATGCTAGCTCAAGCCACCACAGTGGCCCGCCAAAAAACTGTTTTGGTTTTGGAAAACATGATTTGAGCGCACAGACATGAGCCCGATATCTATCTGCTCATTTCAATCTTAAAAAGAGACCAAATGAGCTTATTTCCAAAATGCACTGCATTTCACTGACTGCTGAGACTATGCTATTTATATTAGCAGGTTTATCTTAACACTGTGGCAACATTGCATATGTAACAATCATGCCCTCGAAAATGTTTCATACTTGACACTGATTCTTTTGTTACATGTTTGTAATAGGTGCTCATTGTTAATAAAGATGATGTATATTGTACCTCGTCTCACTGCTGATGTCCTGCTGTCTCTTCAGGAGTCCCCTCCTCCATTCTCTCCTCATCCTGCTCAAAGTCCTCCTCCATCCTCTCCTCCCCTGCTGCTTCCTCCTTGTCCTCCTCCTCTGCTCTCCTCTCTCCCTCCCTGACTGCTGAAGTGAAGCTCTGTCGCCCTCGCTGTCTGTGGCTGCGCCGCATCTTGCGAGCGACACCTTTCTTCCTATGCCCCACAGAGGACGGCTGAGTCATGGTCATGGCTGGACTGGGGGACGGGGACGAGCTGGGACATGACGAGGAAGGGGAGGAAGGTTTGGACCTTGACAGAAGGCTCATGGCTGGTACTGAGGGTGGGGAGGGAGGAGCTGCTGTGGACAGAGGATGGCTGGCAGATGTAGATGTTATGGCTGCACAGAGCTGTGTGTGTGAGCCCAAGGAGGCGCAGGGTCTCTGGGATAGGTGACTGTTGGCTGCCTCCTCCAGGTCTGGGTGTGGAGCATAGGTGGAGGATGCACACACTGTGGATGAATCAGGAGCTGTGGAGCAACAAGCTGCTTCACACTCAGCAGGACCTTTGGGAGGAGAATCTGGGAAAACACAAGATAGTATTGAGGACATATTTTGTATCACGGAAACATAATAATCTTGCTTTCGATTTTCCTCCTACCGGGTCCACTGCTGGTCTGAGACGGCTCCGCCTCCTCTTGGATCGTTGGTACCGATGCCAGTAGACCTGACACACACAAACAGAAATAATTGAATAACTGAGACCCAAGTGGATCCTCCAACTAAACCTACGTTAAAATAGGAAGACTTTATTTGTGCTCATCCATTCACAATTCTCTCCATCCCACTCCCACTGCTTCCTCCAATCAATTGACTATGGGTGTTCACTCTTCTAGTTATCCAATCAAACTTCATCTACATTCACCAATGTTTTTCTGTTGTGTCACATCAATTTCGCACAGGCTAATGAGCAGGTACAAGAAGAGCACAATTATTGTTTGGCAGATGGGCTCTGTGTTCTCACTGTTGTGTGACAAGATAGCTAGAATCAGCCAGCGTCCTGGGGACAACAGAAAACAGAGATCTTCCCCTTCAGGACAACAGGCTGCAGTAAACTCACTACGGTGGCCTTAGAGGATGCACCCTGTTGTGTCCCCGATAATGCTACATTCTGAACAACAACTCTGTGTTAATATCAGCAGGAGGAGAGCTGGTTAGCTCTTAGCAACTAATTGCTCAGGGAGGTTGCACTGAGTTACATTATGACACATTCAAGCTCTCTTCAGTGAAGAGGAGTACTGGGTGAAGGTACATTATAAAACGTTCTCGTGATGTGTTCAATGCAATCTTGTAAAATGTAGTTTTTGGCGAGAAACTTGAATGAATACAGCTGTTTGAAGGAAAAATGTATTGATGTTTTCACAGCAATATAAAATACATATTAGAGAGGGAATTATGATATGTAGTTATAGAATAGTATAAGTAGTAGTATAGTATAAGTATAGTCATAGTTTGGGCCCCATGGCATCATGTGACAGACTTGGAAGTTGTAACTCCACTGTTTGGCCACTACAAAAATTGGCTTCAAAACCTGGGACACTTCCTGGGGGCCTGGGTTGACTCTAACATGTCCCCACTGTTAACTATCCAGGTGCTGAACTGCCCTTGCAATTGACTCCCATGTTTTTAGTTCCATTTGATTCTTTTTTCCCACCCCTAATACACATACATGCAGTTCAGTCAGGGACAGGTTACTTACTGAGTCCTCTGTAATGTGAGAGCTGCTGGTAAACTTGTTTCATTCTCTCAATGTTTAGCCTGCTGCCCTCTGCGTGGTTGATCATAGGTTTGGGGTAATCCACTCCCACCACACAGTTGGCTGCCTTCTGGACCGACTCCGGGGCGTTCCATGGCTCATAGATGTAGCGGTTTGGGTAGTCCTTTAAGATGGGAATGTAACGCCTGAAGGGAAATTTAAAAGACATAATTTCAATTTCAGTCCTATTTGCTGCTGGCATTTAAAAACATATCCAGTCATAATTATGTGGTATGGATGAAGACACTGTAGGAGTGCCAGTGTTAAGTCTACCTGATGTAGTCTCCTGACGGGTCAGTCCTCCTTCCAAAGCCAACGGGACAGTAGCAGTGGAAGAACTGCTGGAAGAAGGCACTGCAGGACAGCCACATCCAGCTTCCAGCATTTACACTCCAGTCTGCATCCAGCAGCAGCTCCTCAAACACCTGCACCAACACACACATACAGTATTTATATTTATGCAGTCAGTTGGTCCTACAGTGAACTGAGCACAAAAAAGACAGTGATGCTGTCAGACTACACAGTGTAGAAGCAAATATGGTCTCCATGCTTCTGTCCTACCTTCATGCCGCTCTCCCAGCTGATCCACAGGTCTCCCCTGGTGAGGAAACAGGCCACGGCGTGTCGGGCCAGGTGGTGGATCCAGCCCTCCTGTCTGAGCTGGGTCATGATGGCGTCAATCCAGGGAAAACCAGTCCGACCCTCAGCCCACTTGGCCAGTGCCTCTGGGTTCTGGTCCCATGGGATCTGAAAATGTGTGACACAAGAGAGAGATATCAGCTATATACTCTTCTTTCTCTTGACAGGAGGAGCCAAATCCTTTACGAATCCAACTTTCAAGTTCCTCTGTGGAATTTGTACAGTATTATCCCTTACATAATGCTTCTAACAGACCGTCCACTATTGGTCAATCAACAGACTGCAGTGTTCACAGCTCCACATTTTAGTACCAGATCTGTGTGCTAGGTACCCCAATAGAGGGGTGAACAAAGATGAGGACAGTTAGGAATGGTTCCATCGGTACCATCCACAACTTTGTACAGTGAAAACAAAACAAATGTGTACCGAACTGAACTGAACCTTACCAAACTGCTTGGTAGAAATGGGGCTCCACTGCTTTGCTTTTAAATGTTCCTCATGTGTCCCATAAAAATGCTGGTGAGAGTGCTTTCTATTTTTATCCCCCTAAACTGTGGGATTCACTGCCTCTGGATATTAGAATGGGAAGGTCTCTCAGTATTTGATAAAGTAAATTAAAGACCTACCTTTCTAATCCAGTTTTTAATTTGGAGTAACATTACAGTCTTGAGGTTTATTTATTGTTTTTTGCCTTATTTTATCCCTGCTGTTTATTTTTACTCTGATTTTAAGGCGTTCAAGTCCAAAGGGTTGAAACCCTACTGTTTTTGCTTTAACTTCTTTTCTTTTCTCCAGAAATGTTTTTGCAAATTCCTGTGAGACGGTACATTGAAGACACATGAGAGTTTCACCAATGATTGGAACTTGTGTGCAAGCACTGCTCAACAAATATGATGCCAATCAGCCAGATGGGGGCGCTATAATTAAGCCCAAAAATTCACTTTTAGAAAGACCACACTCCTCACATCATAAGTCCAACTGACTTGAAATTCCACACACAAGTGCAGCTCAATGTGCTCTACTTAAAACACTTCAGAGCAAAAGCAGAGCAAAGTGCCAATGGTAAAATTTACTGCCATTTTGAATTTATTTGAAAACACATTTTTTGCTTCTCCTCTTAGACTGAAGGTCTGGGTAAGGTTATGCCACATTTTCTGGATCATTATTGGACCAAGTTTATCAAAAATAAACTCAGAGGTAGAGCGGGTCGTCCACCAAGCGAAAGATCAGTGGTTTGATCCCGGGCTCCTCCAGGATGCACGTCGAAGTATCCTTGAGCAAGATACTGAACCCCAAATTGCTCCCGATAGCTGTTCCATCAGTGTGTGAGTGTGTTAAAACTGAGTAGCAGGTGGCACCTTGTATGGTAGCCTCAGCCACCAGTGTATGAATGTGTGTGTGAATGGGTGAATGTGACTCATAGTGTAAGAAGCGCTTTGAGTGGTCACTAGATGACTAGAAAGGCACTATACAAATGCAGGTCCATTTACCATTTACCATTTACCATTTACCTCTAAGGGGCACCAAAAATTCAAAGAAAAAGAAATGGATGTGGCACAACACAAATCAGACTATAAATCAGACATGTTTGGTTCAATCATTACAAAATTTGCAGGACATGTTTAATAATAGTGTTTCACCACAAATGTAAAATTATTTTGAAACCGGTCAAAAGGGGGCGCCATAATGCCATTTTGATTTTTATGAAAACACATTTTTGACATCTCCTCCTAAACTGTAGTTCTGATTTGCATTACATTTTCTGTAGATTATCATTGGACAAAGCTTATTAAAGTTATCAAAAGCTTGTTGAGATTTTACTGGTTTTGAGGATGTTGACGAATGAAAGGACCTTTAACATACCCTTAAAGATTCATTCAAATCGACCACTCGGGGGCGCTACAAATGCAAAAATGGCGGTGACCTAACACAAGTCAGACTACAAATCAGAAATTGTCAGTCTAACTATTACAAAACTTGCAGGATATGTTAAAAAATAATGTTAAATGATGTGTGTATATAATAATTTGACAATCAGTCAATAGGAGCACCACCATTTCCAAACACGCTTGTTTGCCTGGCCATAAATCAATGACAGTCTGTCCATCAAACTACTGTAGGTGAATATTTCTCATTCAGATGTTGAAACATGTCCCCAAAATGTTTTTGCAAATGACCAATAGGGGGTCACAACATTGCTGCAGAATTGTGAGCTAAATTTGTGCGATCATTTTAAAACCTGTATGTTATCTTAAATGTTGGTGTCGTAAACTGTCCAAGATCTTGATCCTTTACAGCTTTCAACTTCTAATGCTCCATACTGGCTTGAATCTCCGAACTACTGCTATCAGCTATATCATTTATTTTTTTTTCTTTTTATTCTAATGTCTTTTAATCATCATTGCAGTTTTTTTTTTTTTTTTAATAATATTTTATTTTCTTATTGTTGTCATTTTCTAGTTTTGCAATACTTCACATATGATTGTTTGTTATCCTTTGAATTGTGTCTGTGCTATTTCAGACACAAAAATGTAGTAAAACACACATCTGTGAATATGTGAATAGTTCAGTTAAGTGTTAGAACCTCACATCTTCAATCTAAGTTAACAGATGCACCACAGTGCTCAACAAGTTGTTGCCCTTTATATAAAAGTCTATTTTAAAATCTGACTCACAAACACCCTTATATAAGACAGCTGCTGGCATCACATACACAGGCCAGAGTGTGGACAACTTCATGACAGATAGCTAGACGTTTATCATGTAAAAGATTGATTTTAAAATCCAACTGTTAACATGTATGTTACATTTTGACTAAGCATGCTATTATGTTGCCAAATAATTGCCAGAGGCGCTCAGACATATGACTTAAAATTGCCACCTCTTTGATGTTTGAGATGTCGAACGATTTTACAAGAAGTTTGCATCTAGTTTTCTTTTTCCCATTTGGAATCCTAAGCTAACCAGTATATTGCCCATAATGGCAGTTCAGTCCACACTCCTATGTAGAAAGTTGGACAACATTCAACTGTCAATCATCTCTGCCAAAAGGGGATGTAACTTAACAGGGGCTCTGGAAACACAAATATTTTCCCATACTCCCTTTTCTTCCTTTTCATACTTATCCAGACCCGAAAATTACGAAAATCAAATTCATACATTTGCATACTACATAGGAAACCAGCTGTTAAGTTTGAACCTCTTCTAGTGAATAGAGTGGTGCAAAGGCCCACCTGGACACAGATGGGGTTTCCGTCCATGCGGTCAAAGTTTGGGTTGTTGGTGGCAGCTGTGTAGAAGAACTCCCTCCATAACAGCTGGCCGAACAGGGACAGAGGAGGACTGCAACGTTTACGGAGCTAATGGAGAGCACATGACAGAAAGAGGGAAAGAACAACAGAGGAGATACAGAACAATTGCTATTTAGAAAGTTTTGATTCCAAATGTGATAGTCAAAGAGAACTAGGAATTATCATCACTGACACAGAACAGAACAAACAGGCATCAGTGTGTAAGGTAGTGAGCCAAACAAGGATCAGACCGTTATACCAAATTTTACCACTGGGTGTCAAACTTGACTCAGCAGCTGCTCCCAAGTGGAACATGCCCCTTTTGCACTGCCTCGTCAAGGCAGGAATTTCATAGCATTTTGTGCTTGGCTCAATTCGTCCAATATATTGCTTATTCCTAATGCAAATCATGTTGGTCAGCACGGTTGTGGATGTGCCATAATGACAACTACCAATTCAGCCATTTTGCTTTAATTTAAAACGGGTTTCAATTTGTAGTGTGTATAAAGTAGTAGCCTAAGCTAATCTCTCTCTGGTTGAGTGACAGATTTCCAAAGTACCTTCATGTAGAGCTCTCTGAGGTTGTAGTACAACACCCTACAGGACAGACAGCCGAAGCGCAGGTAGGGGCTGAGGCCAGTGGGACTGGCATACAGAGAGCACGTGTTGACACGAGGGTGCTCTAAGTTGGCCACCCACACCTAAACAGAAACACAATGAGGACATACAAGTGACCATAATGTCATGTAAAGACAGAGAGTGTAATTATTTGAATACAGTATTTTATTTAAGAGTGTACAATATATCACCCCATCCCTACGAGACAACAAGCAAGCTTGCCAACAAATTCAAATAGAAACAAATTCAACAGATAAGGTCAAAGGTCACAACATTGGAGAGACAGGTGACAGGTTGCCACCATAAGTTAGTATTAAAGACCAAAAACAAACCTAAAATGGTTTACCTTTTTGTCCAGATGTTTGTTGAGTCTGTCCAAAGCCTCCGACTCTCCTCCGTGCCACACAGCTGGAGGTAAACCTTCTGTCTTGAAACCTGGACACACATTTACATGAAGACAATGTTAAATATAAAGCAGCTATTATCTAATGAACCAAACTTTGCCAAAGTGCAAACTGTTCTCTACTACATGAGAAATATTATGCTTGACTGTCTAACAATGTGGTATCTAAATGTCTATGAACTGCATGTCTAATAAGGTATAACTAGCAGTAATAAATCAATCTAATCGCATCCAGTATTCTAGTTGTCCATCAGCATACCCTGAAAACAGAACCATGTTGCAGTGCTCATCAGCATTATAAGTCCTACATCTGTCATGTTAAATTCTAAAACGCAACAAAAACAATCACGTATACCTAGTTCTTCCAGTGAAGGTATACTGTATAGCTGGTCATGATTGTCAGCTATTTTAGTGCGACATTTATCCATCTGTTGCTTGGTGATGGGAGGCAGAGGTCTCCTGGGCAACTCCAGTCTGCTCACAATGGTCTGAAACCGCTTAAAGGTCAGTGGAGGGCTGTTGTTGTTCACCTCTATTATCCTGTGACCGATACAGAGAAGACAGAAAAGTTGAACAATACCCAGCAAAACTTATTGTCAGTGGCAATATTCTATTGAGATATCCCAAACTGAAAGATACAAAAAAGTATAGCATTTTATTTCATTTAAAAAAAGATAAAGCTGGATTTTACTTTTGGAATGATGCACGTGGAATAACTTCATGTAATACTGTATTTAGTACACAATTTCAACAACTATTGGCAGCTTTAAGTCAACAAGACTGCACATTACTAAAGTGATGGGTGGACAAAACAACAAAGTTTGGTTAAGTCCTGAGGGCAGTCTGATGGGATTACTATAATTAAAAGGGCCTATCTTCTTGTAATCATGAAAGTGGATTTTAGGGTTTTCTAGATGAGGAGATTTCTTGTGTACAATGTTGACATTTTGTCATGAGAGAGGCACTGGAGAGAAAAGCTTAGCAAGTATCCAAATGAAAGGGGTTTATCCTCTGGGGAGCATGGATTTACTCAATGAACTGTATAGCAAGTATAGTATAGTATTTTTTAATAAATTTTGCCAAAATCCACCCCATTTTCTTAGGAAAAACACCCAGGATTGTTTGTAATATACTACTGACTAGATCAACTCTTTAGTGACAGTGGCTCTCCAGCTACTGTTCATGCTAAAATGGCAACTTGGCATTCAGCTGTGTGGCAGACATGCAGGCCTCCTGCCACAGAGTTCAGAGCAGCATTCAACGAAGGAAGGATGTGGATAGCGTGTGGAGGCATATGACTGAGTGACAAATTCAGTGACTACTTCCCATATAACCAAAATTGTATTAACATTGATAATTATATTTTGAAAAAAACAGAGCAAAAACAACAACAACAACAACAAAAAGACAAAAGAAAAAAAGATGATCAAATAATTCTGTATTGTTGGTATGGTAGTTAGGGATGGCAATGCTGCTCTTTGTCCAACCACTTTGGACTGAACATAAATATCTCTTCAACTATTTTATGAATTGACCCTTCGCTAGGCTGTAGCCACATGACCATAGGCCACTATTGGAGCCCCGTTGAACCATTAACGATACTTCATATTAAGTCCTGTTGGCGCAGATTAATCGGCAATACGGATGAATCGGTTGATCCAATGAATCAAGACCCACCCTGCTCTCCAAGAACCCGTGAAGGGAAACAGGGAAACTTTGCAGATATTCTACCAGTTGTGTGTCACCACAGTCTGTGCAGATGAACGATGCGTGGTCTCTCTCTGAGCTCCCTTTCCGTCCACCTGTGAAGGTCCAGGTACTTGCGGCGGGACAGGGGGAAGCCAGACATTGTTAGTCAGCACACACTACGATGACACACAGCTGGTTGAATACTGTCAAAGTTTCCCTTTATATTCACGGTCTTCTGTCTGTCTCAGTGATGTGGTGGATCACTTTTACACCGTCATCTGTAGCCTATAGTTACACTTTAGCTTCTAACTATCTTTGTCTTTTGACTTAAGAGTTTGACATCCTGGATATTCCTTCAAACACATATTGTAGACCCTTCTGTCTGCTTCTCTATGAAATTCATTTTTGTTTTTCCAAAGAACTTTGATAATATTTCTTCAGGTAGAATAATTAATTAAAGTGTGGACTCTATGCTTGCTTCGACAGCTTGATGACCATCACAAAGGGCTTAGCGAAGGGTTGATTTTGCCATGAAATTTTTTACAGACATGAATGGTACCAAGAGGATAAACCTTAATGACTTTAGTAACCACTGACTGTTCCCTCTAGTGCCACCATGAGGTTGACATTGTACCTTTGAGTGAAATGTCTTAACAACTATTCAGAATCAGAATCAGCTTTACTGACCAAGCATGTGCACATATTTTCTATTTATGTTAGTAATCTTTCAAAAGGAAGTGTCCTTCCATGAAAAATATTACTGCCAGATCTAACAAAGCTCAGATAGTGTATTTTTTATGATCAGTTATGCACACTTCTGTATTTAAAATCAAACTTTTATGACTAGAAATTCATGGAGATAATAGAAGAGTAATAGAATTGATTATAATCATTGGAACCTTCAGCTATTGCTGAGCGGAAAGGTATCGGGTCCAGCTAAAAAAAACTTCCACTGCAGATTTTTGTTTTCAAATTTCATTTCAAATTCAGAATGACAAATAAAAAATAACTAACTAAAATATAACTTAATATTGCAACAGAAGTGTCTTCCAGATATAAAAAACATCAGCGAAAACTCTAACCATGTGTAAAACAAAAACTTTAATAACCTTTTTTGTTTTGTTATCACAGTTTGCTTGAAGTTATTTTATTTTATTAATTTTGACCACAGAATTATATATATTACAAGATCATAATTTCACTATATGATTAAATTGATGAAATGATTAAATATGATTAAATTACTGCCTGGCCCTAAAAGAGACTGTGAATAGTTGGTAAAGGAGTCACTTGACTTGATGTTGGTGCTAGACAAAAGTACAGTGATTTAAAAGTCACTAGCAGTTGTCGTCTGAATTTTTTTTTTTTCATGGCAATCTGGTTGGTACTTTAGATGTTCTTGGACCAAAGTGGTGGACTGAGGGGAAGACAGACAAACTGACACGGCCAACCCAAATCCAGCAGCACCCGACTCTGCTTAACTGCCTGTTTGAACTGCTGAAATGCATCAAGGAGTGAAAGGAAACAACTATACCTTCGTGGGTCATAACAAAACTGGCCCAATGTTGCACTTGAACCTAAATGCTCCTTTGTAGGTTGTTTTGAAAGCACAGTGAAGCTCTGTATTTATAGTTTCTATCTTACACAACTTGACTGTGAGGCCACTCTGGATCCTTGGTTGGTGGATTTGCAGCAGGGATGGCTTCCTATTGGTCAGTTCACTGTGACTACTATGAATGAGTGCAGTAAGCTGGGCACATGTCCACAACCAGTATAAACCCTGCAGCTGTGCACACACACAAAGCTGAGCTCCCTCTTGCCTCATCCACTCATACAGTATTCTTACACACTCGGGCCAGTAATATTCCGATTCATTATGTAATACAGTGCTGTAATACTGTGCTGGTCTGAATGCTCTCCATGTAGAAAGAAAGACACAGCGAGGCTTGTATATGGGGAAAATCCTTTACTACTCCCTCCTCCACCTGATCCCAGCACATGGACAGGGGTGTGACCTGCAGTAAAATGACACGACCACTGGAGGGCTATGAATTAAGATTGCTCCAATTTTGTTCAGCATCCCTTTGCATGTGGACTATTGGTGATTTTTCTCTTAAATGACCAAAAACTCTGAAACAGATGACACTGTTCAACTGTCAAAACCTAAAACATGTCACACCTCTTATTTACTAAGGTGGTGCTGAGTGGACTCACTGCTGATGTTGGGAAGGTTCTCTGCACAAGTGAGTGCGACTAAAATAAAAGAAATCATAAGACTTTAACAAACCTCACATTTAGAGAACATTTCTGTTGCCTCTGTGTCACGCACCTTGTTTTGCTTAATGAACACCTACATTCTGTATAAATCCTACCCTAACAGTTCTCAGTTTCAAGGACTAATGCAATAGTTTTAGGGTGTCTTGGCACATTCAGCCCAAATCACATATCCTTTACATCAGTGATTCCCAACCAGGGTTATTTCTGCAGTTGCCAGAATACGTAAAAAGATTGTTGAGTAACTCTACTAATTTGAAACTAAAATTACTGCCTCGCAGTTGTATGCCTCTGTCAGCCAGTCAAGTTGCAGTTTACATTCATGTCTGTCCAGACTAACATGTGGCCATTACAGTAGGCGATGCTTCAAATATGGATGTTGCTGCAAAGAAGCTACAAATTCTAAAACGTGGATGCATCAAACACATCCTCAGCCTGGCAGCACAGATGATTTATACAATCAGCACAGTTTCAAGGTGGGCACCCAAGATCAGTGTCAGCAAATCAGTATCTGACTGAATGCCTCCCCTTCTGTTCCTGAGTTGTGATGTAATGGCCAGAAAAGTGATTCTGCAGGGCATTATGATGTCACAGTGAAGTTGACACTGTTTTAATTGTAATGTAATGGTCCATGGATATGCCTGACAAAAGAGGTCAAAGAACCACAGATTACATCACAGCTAGCACTCAGAGAACCGTGCTGCTGTGTTTCAGAAATTTGAATTTCCATGCATCCAATGGATTCCATTCAGTCTGTACAGTATAAACATTTACCAGCACACTCTTGAGTTTTGCTTGAGTTGTTTACTTTCTCATTATAAACTACTAATCATACTGTAATACACTGCGGTAAATGATCTCTCTAACGGAACAACTATGTGTATACACAGGTGTGGCTAATGTCAGTGTTGACTTCAGAAGATGAACACATTGAGTAATGAATAATGAGTGTGTGTGCTACAAACCTATCCAGGTTGTAGAGGGTGTGCGAGTTTCTGACAACAGTCTCCACTCCAAACTCTTGGGCCATCTTGATGATAGCCCCATCCCTCTCCTTCCCATAAGGCTCTGGGTCATATTCAAATGTCAGCCTGGTCACTTTCCATTCCTGCAGCGAGGCAGAGAAAGAAAAACAGAATCCAAGAGAGACACAGAGAGAAGTTATTAGCAAGGCAGTGAGACAAGAGCAGACTGCACAGCAGGGCTGAGTGGTTCAGCTATGTTAAAACCAAACATCAAACAACATTGATCATGTTACAGTTTCAAATTTGGATTCAACATGGCTCTCAGCATGCGTTTCCTGTAATCTAGCTCATCAAGGTGCACTTTTGTACAATGCAAGCAAACCCGGTCACAGTTTGTACAATGCGTCTAAGGTATTCTGGCATCTTTAAGATCAGGGGCCAGATGCATAAACAATGTGTGTACGCACAAAAACCATGAGTACACATTTTTCCACACATAAACTGGTATTTACAAAGAATGAATGTGCTGTGAATGTGCGCACCTCACACAATCTTAGCTGTGGTGATACATGATAAGGAGGAGATTAGTTGAGACACTGTTTTTGGGTGGTTTGCCAAATGAACGGATTGTTTTATAATTTTTGCAGCTTACATGGCTTTCTGAGTAATACATTCCTGCATTATTTTTATTCACATTCACCTCCCTGTACGTGATTGTTTAATTCATCCTGCAGAGCACTTTGTGAATTCAGTTTCCACATGAGCACTATGAATGCATCACTGATCATCCTTGTGACATCTAAGAATGATGATTAAGATTCTACTGTGATGATGGTTTGCAGAAATGTGATTAATTAGTGGTAAGGACATTATAATTATCTACAGCTGAGCTTAATGACAGCTGCTCTGGCACCGTTAGAGAACCTCGCCAATGCGTCAGTCAGTGAAATCGCTCTCTCTTTGTCATATTTTTCATCGACAGGTTTAATGAGTGATGGAAGGGCACAAGCGTCGATATGCAAACATATGTTTAATGAGGCTCGTGCCCATGCGCCCAGCACCACACTGATTGAGATTTATAAAACTAAATCAGCTTTGTAAATCTAACAAAAAGAATGCAAATGCACATTTCTGTCTTTGAGCGTACACATGGTTTTAGGCATGAATCTACAGAGAGTTTTATTCATCTGGCCCCTGGACTTGGCTTGCAGGAAGTAAGAGTAATAAACATAAATTACAAAATCCCATGGTTGGTCCACTTTGCTTTCAAACCACAAAAAAACAGCACCAGACTGTAGCTGGAAGTAGACAAAGACCACCAAGCTGTCTCCGTTGTTTGGTTTGTAGATGGTGAGATCAACAGCTTTTAGACCAGCTCCGACAAACGTAATCAGTGATGTTGCTAGTTACATGTCCTGTGTCCCTGACACAGTAAAATCTGAAAGGAAGCAGTGAATGCACTATGGATTCATCCAGGGAACACACCTACTTCCCCTTGATAAAGCTTCTTTGTCAACAACAAATCAGTGTTGAAAACATAAAAACAGTGGTGTTGTGTGAATTTACTTATTTTGAAATAATTTCCCATGTCACAGAAACGACTGAGTGAAATATGTGCTTCAGTTGTTACTCTCATACTGTTGGTGATGTGTCACTGTTTTTGTTCCAGTGCTCTGCAAAGATCTGACACCTGCCTGTCCGCCCACCTGCTGTCATCCCCAGCTCTCTGAAGTTCTGAATGCCAAGGCAGTGATGCCAGCAGCACCGATGGTAAACAATAACTTTTATTTTTTTGGTTCATAAATGTACATCCCTGTAATCTTACTTAGCAAACTCTACTGTGACAACAGATCATGCTGTGTTCATTCATGTCATGGATGGCACGTGAAGCTTTACAGTCCAGAGGGCACGCTGTGTTGAAAAAAATATTCTCACCAGCAGCCACCATTTTAGATATCTCCACAATATATCATGCAACACACGAGCCCTCCATTTCTGAGTCTGAGTGAACAGACAACATAAAAACTCTTCAAGATGTAACAGAATAAATATATTTCATAAAATACTGAACCATTCACTTATTTGAACTTATTTAAATTTTTCTGGATTATCGTATAATATCGCAATCATATCACATTTGATTTACTTGATAGTGGGTAGATAATTTTCAGCTCTCTATACTCAACTCAAGATTTGTATAATGTTGTGTACACAGACTAATGATACATCTCATCAAACACAAGTTTAACACTATAATTTGTCCAAAAACACAAATTTTATTGGAAACACACTCAAATGACCATCTGTGGGTCATATAGTGTCGCATGACCAGCCTCCCTTACTTCGGAATGGGAGTCTGGGGACATTAGTCTATTACAACTTTCCTATGGGAATGTCCACAGATGACAGTGTCAGCCAGCGTGCTGATGTCATCGGCTTCTGTGTAAGAGGTCGTAACAGAGACTATGGGTTGTAGGGACTCACAACATGGAAAACCTGTCAACATCACTGCAAACAAAGCAAACCAAACCACAGTTTGTTCATGTAAAAGCACCCTAGGAGACAGAATTTAATCTAAAAATTGGTGGACTAATATATTTCTCTCATGAGTCTTTAAAAAAAACAGTATTTGTTTTTGCCCTAGTCTTCTAAAGCAGTATTTAGAATAGAATAGATTAGAAAGAACTTAATTCATCCCAAGGAAAAATTTATACATCTGAGTCGAACCAACGCCATCCCTACAGCATAGGCTTTGCACAGATGCTTACCCTACGCCGCAGCCTGACGTGCACCTCCCCAAAAATGTGACAACCTCCTGTTTATTTTTGTAAGCTGAAAACTATTTCACTCAGTGGAGACTGATTGATTGATTAGATTAAAAAAATAATAATTGTGAAGACAATAAACCCCCCCACAGATGGCATTTTCAGTTCTGTGTGTGATTAATCCTGGCGTCATACATGTAGTGGAAAGTCCACTAGTCACTAGGCTAATTTATGCAATGAAAAATATCACTGACTTCCGCTTATAAGTTTGACACGTTGTACATGTGGGAAAAATGTGTTTAGTATGAGACAATCGTTTCGTCCGTGAACCTTGTGAGTTATAATGGAGCTGAATTCTGTCACAGCATTACCTTTGTAAAATGTTACTGTTACTGTAAACTCCTCTAGCTACCATGCTAATTTATGTAATGTCAGATGCCATATCCTTGGGCTAATAAGCATGTTGTATTTGTGGGTAAATGTGTGAGAGTTGTACTAAAGAAGATTTGTGTACTTGTATTTGACGTTTTCACTATTAAGCCATGTTTGTATGTGTGTTTTAAATCAGTAAAACCTTACGGCACTTCATAGAAACCCCACCGCCAACTAGTGCGTTGGTGGTGTAATTGCAGACATGTCACCTAACAAGTATAATTGCTCACAACAGCGTAGGCCATTTGAGTAAGCTACGATGTAGACTCTACGTTGACTCTGCATAGAGCTGACGCACAACTATAAATCCACCTTAAGGGCTGATAATGAAGGCTGGGAGGAACTATTACTGGGAACTATTACATCATCATGGTCTTCTCCATTTTATTTAGCTTGAAAGGGCCACAAAGAGTTGAAAATCAAACAAAGCCCGGACACCAGTACAAACACAACTTCAAGTAGTAGGACAGGTTACAGACGAAGAAGATCCAACTTTTATTAGTTTTCTACATTGGCTCGTAACAAGTGTTGTCATTAACATTTTCATTCCAATCAAACTCTACAGTGGCACATTTAACTCTCTCTCACTTGCTACATGGCAGAGCTCCAGTAGTTGACCTTGTGTTTGGTTGGAATGAAAACCTGCCGACCCTACAGGATGCAATGCAAAAGCAGCAGTGTCTTATGTAACGGCAGTTATATGGAGATGGTTAGTGTCTGAATTGCCCCTCCCTGCCTGGAGCTAAATCCCCACAGGGAATCTCCTCATAAATGTTAACACTGTCTTTGTACCTCGGCCATTTAATCCTTTAAGGCAGCTACGATGTCTGTATCAAATGACAATGTTAAAGTAATGTGACGGGGGTGGCTTATTGTGATGCTGTCAGACAGTGCTGCATTTAGCAGCTAAAAGGCCAGATACTTTTCTCAGGGGGAATCATCTGGAGGAAAACAAATGTGAATATTGGATTTACATTCAGCAGGTGGCCAGATGCACTCCGATTCAATGATTATGTATCTTTGTAACAGATGAATATGTAAATGAGCAACTACTGCTAACAAGTTCACTATCTCAACTTAAAGATATAATATGCAACATTAACGCATTAAAATGTCTGAAACGACTGAACCTATGTTTTACATTTTGTTGAGCTGTGTACTTATATTGTCGCAAATGTTTCCAATGATGTTCAAAGCAGAGAAATCTGTCATTTCATTCAAGAAACACTGCGTTTCATTTGGTCGCCTGTCGTCTCTCTAATTGCTCTAACTTAAGGGAAAACACAGGAAACACCAGATGATCTGTGATCATGCAATGTGACAGAATTTTAATCAGTAACAGTAATACTGCATTTTTCAGCCACACAGCACATTTTAATTATTGCATGCCATTTTACAACAGATACCCTGTTGAGATCTAATTTTTCAATATGGTCTTTCAATATTGATGCAGCTTACTACTAAGGCTGTCCCGAATGCCATTTTTTAACATTCGGACCTTCGGCTGAATTTATAACGAATATTCGAATATTCGTTCACGGCGGGCGGGGGTGGGGGGGGTGGTGTGGGGATGGTGTGGGGGTGCTGTGGCCGTGCTGCGGCCGAGCTGCCTACTCTCTCCGGTTTTACGCCAGGCTCGGCTCCTTGCGAAGCACTCCTCCGGGGTTTTTTTGGACCTAATTGTATTGCGGAGTTTTGCACAGCAGCGACTGGATCTTTGGTCTCAAACCACAAAAAAATGTGATGGCACAACAGTCTTCTTCAGTACATTATTCTATGCTTTCTTTTGATTTTCACATTGGCTAGTCATCCTGTTTAATTTGTCTTCTGATTACATCGGAGCCGCTGAAACAAGTTGTAGGAAGCCTCTGCAAGTAATTGGTTGCTGGCAGACACTCTGTGCTGCAATAAAATGGTTTATCAGCAGTGCCGTGCACTGTAGAGCCGATGCGCTGCTGGTTCTGCCGGCCTGAATAGAATATAATGTCTACTGCTGTGTACAGCATTTATAGACTGAGCTGAGTAGTGATGCACGGGTCGACCCGTAACCCGCGGGACCCGCAAATGGACCTGCGGGTTGGGCAGCAGTGATCGTCTGTTAATCGGTCTGTAAATGATATTTTGACATTATTGGCTATTACTGTCATGGCATCTGAAGGTACTGATGCGTTGAGCAGGTGACAGTCCGCCGCCGTTTTCAAAACACACTTGTGTCACGCACTCCAAAAGAAACTTGTTGAAACTTTAAACAATAATTTATTGTACAAAACGGGGGAAACAAACGTTGACAAAAACAGTTCCATAATTCATATTAAATTCAAAAGATAACGAAAAAACAGCTACAAGTTAGAGGGAATAGTGATAAAGTGGTAAAACTTGGCATTGATCCACAGCCTCAGACGGATGCGCTCAAGCCTGCCGTGCGCACAAGCTCCGTTGGTAGGCGATACTATAGCCTATTTTCAAATTTTTAACAATGCAATTTAAAAGTTTTGATTTTTATTGATAACCTACATTTACCAACAACAAAAAGACTACATTTAGCACCAAAAAAATATGTTAAAAAAAAAAAAAAAAAAGTAAATAAAACAACGAATATCAAATACCAAATTTTCATAACGAATACCTCCCCATAGAAACGAATATTCGAATACCCGACTATTTGGGTACAGCCCTACTTACTACGCTGTGCTAATAGTGATGCACACTAGATAACAGGCCAGTAAATGATCAGCCATGGGACATTTTTATTATGTACTATTCCAGAAATCAAAATGATAACAGATAATACAAAACCAAACAGCTTTCATTGACTTAACAAGGGTAGCATCTACACACCCCAACACAGTGGGTGGCGATACACCTTTAAAATTGGTTTGCGAGCTGCAAATAAACAGAGAAAAGGAACAACAATAACAACTGCAGCATGCCGTCAAAAGAGCAAAACATATGACATGTGACATACAACATGTGTGGGCATCTTTCACAGTTTCAGAGGAAGACAAAACGATGCACCGAGGGTCTGATTTTCAACCTCCCAACACCAGATCAGTAAACTTCCTGCAGCTGTTAAACAGATTCAACACAGCGCTGAAGGACCGTCTCCGGAGTGTTGACACAAGCTAATTAATAACGGCGGCACATCTCCAACACCAGGCTTTTAAAAGGCTCAAATCTGTTGTTAAACTCATTAATAACTGTTAGCCATGTGATGCTACAGTAAGCTATTGATTTGTACTGTTACCTGGCAACCCAGTCTGGAACATGTTGACCCTCAGCTCAGACACTGAAAATCTCTCTCTACTCTCATTGCATGTGTGTGTGTGTGTGTGTGTGTGTGTGTGTGTGTGTGTGTGTGTGTGACAGAGCCGCTTGCTTGTTTAAAGGTGAGGGTTAATGTGTGAGGTGATTCAATAGCACATTAATTCTATTTGGTAGTTGTAGGCTAGTATATTGTGAGATGGTGAGACAGCCCCTGGATGTGTTTATAAAAATGCAGCGCGACAATACAGACATTTCATGACACTAGATGTAAGGCAGACCTGCTAATGCACATCCCACCCATTCATGTGAGTCACCTGTCACAGAGACTCCACTCTGCAGTGTAGTTTTTTCACTTTACTGATACACCAGAGAATTACACAGCACACTCTCCTCTCTCTCTCTCCCTCCTTTTCTCTCTCTGTTAACTATAAATTCAAGACTGATAAAAAGTCATTTTACTTTAAAATCCTTGTATTAATTAAATTAATCTGTAGTATAGGGTTATATGGGGATAGGTGCGCTGAGGGTAGGTCATTTATATATTGGCAGTACATTCAATCGACCTCACAACAGCAGACCACATGTAGCCTCACCAGCTCAGGACCTCCACATCCAGTGTATCATCTGAGACCAGCCACTTGCACAGCTGATGCAGCCATTGGTTTACACACAAACAAGAAATTTTTGCACAAACTGTCAGAAACCATCTCAGAGAAGCTCATCTGCATGCTCGCTGTCCTCGGCAGGTCTGTCTTTGTAACCAACTTGTGCAGTTGTGAGGCTGATTGGATATATTGTGAAATTCACAGAAACAACATTGGAGACGTCTTATGGTAGTGAAATGAACATTCAGTTCACGGGCAACAGCTCTGGTGAACATTCCAGCAGTTAGCATGCAAATGGCACACTCCCTTAAAACCTGCAACATCTCTCTCATTGTATTGTGTGATCAAACTGCACATTTTAGATTGAGAGAAATAGTTCTATTGAGTGCATAAAAAGTCTTAGATCGTTAACTTAAACCTGTGAAAAATGGGAGCAAAAACAAGTGTTGCATTTATATTTTTGTTCAGTGTATATGGTGAGTTAAAAATCAAGACTCCACCTCCCCTGATCCCACGCTACTACACAACGTCATCAAAGTCCATCTTTTGTTATTTTTTTGATAGACCCAAGCTGCCAAAATTACATACCATGCGTTTAAAGGTGATGATATGTCAATGTTGTGTTTACAATTTGTTTCCAATGCCCCAAGTGGCAAAAAAAGTAATTGCAGGTTTCATAAAACCTGAGACTGTTTTACTCCAACCTTTTGCTAAATTACAATATTTAGTCCGAGCTTTTGCAGGATATACCAACTTAAGTTTAGGACTTTTTATTACCTTTTAAATGTCACATAGAAGGAAATTTAATACCTGTTTCACTGCCATACCAGCCAAAATATGATAGAAAACCATCAGGGAGATGACAGCCCTCCCAGCTACTGCAGGCAGCAGTGGTGACACTGTTGGCAACAGGTCTGATGGTGCTGACTAAAAAACAGATTGAACAGCTCAATCCACTGTTGAAAGAATCCTACCTTTAGTTTATAGATGCATAATGTACATGATAAAAAACATTTTAGGACTAACACTATTGTCTGTGTCAGAAAAAAAAATATTTAATGTCTTTGTTGATTAAAACTAAACACCTTCTAATGCCTTTTTGGAGGAAACAAAATTCAGCGTTGTTTAAGACGTTTCGTTCCTGACAGACACAGGAAGGACAGTTGCTGGGGCAGGAATACAGACCTTAAAAAGCCTCGGGAAAACATCAGTAGGCTGCCCTCTGACAACAAACAATCTGGAATTGAGTTTCTTCAGACTGCTGTCCAGGTCCTCCAAAGCCTCCAGCAGAAACCTGCACACAAACACACAAAGGAAATGTGATTAGGAAGAAATATTACTCACCTATGAGGCAGCAGGGTGTCTGGCTGCGATTGCATTGATTGTTACTCCGGACACTATTTCAATTCTGTAATTTCATTTTCAAACAACCCCCCCACCCCACCACATGATTATTGACTGAAACTGAGTCACAGAGTGAGGAACGGGGGGAAAATGCTGACGCCATTGCCGACTGTCAGACTATCAGAGGCAGTGTGGGAGGTTTGATGATTCACCTAAACTGTGGTACTTGTTGCACATGCGGATTCTAATCATCTCTCTGTGGCTCTTTCTTTCTTCATCATTCCTCCCTGCACTGATCTGCGGACCAAAATAAAAGTACATAAAATGTCCACGTGCTTTAAGTAGATCAACTTTTATTCACCAAGGAACTGAGCGGTAACATCAATCACTAACATCTTGTCAGAAGCTTAAAAGCTTTTGGGAGACTAATCATGTAAAGGTTAACTGCGGTATTTTTCAACCTGGACTCAATTTTCCCCATGTTTTGTGGGTAAGTGACTAATGAAGGTAACAATTTTTGAAACTGGTCCAGTACCGAGGGAGACCGCTGCTGTCAATTTACGTCTATTAAAAGTTGTTTTTGCCACTGACAGGCTCAGATTGTTATTCTAAGTGTCTGACAACATTATGGAAAGGATCCCTACAGAGATAGATCTTTTTGTTAAAGAGTAAGATCCTTTTTGTTTAACCAGAAACAGACCCAAATCTTTACTGGCAAACCCACCAGAGTCCATTAGATTAAAACGTCATTTTAGCATATTGAATGAGTCAGCATATTTTCAATCAATCAATCAATCAATCAATTTTATTTATAAAGCCCAATATCACAAATCACAATTTGCCTCACAGGGCTTTACAGCATACGACATCCCTCTGTCCTTATGACCCTCGCAGCGGATAAGGAAAAACTCCCCCAAAAAAAACCCTTTAACGGGAAAAAAAAACGGTATTTTCAGCTCTAACTCAGTAAATGAAGGCTTTATTTCAACGAAAGGAGATTTGGTGATTGTTGGAACAGTGGAAAGATGGACCAAGACGGTTTTGTGAGTATTATTGTGTTTCTGCTGACTTTGAATAAAGTGTGTTTTACGATGATAAGTTTACTGTTTATTTAAATGGAGTCTGGGGGATTTGGTGATAAAGATTTCAGACTGTTTCTGGTTAAATAAAAAGGATGTTACTCTGTAATAAAATTATTCTATCTCTGTAGGGATCCTTTCCATAATGCTGTCCGGCACTAAGAATAATAATCTGAAACTGTTTGTGGCAAAAACAAACACTTTGAGTGGATGTAAATTGATAGTGCACAATTGCCCAATTAACATTACACTGCAGCCTGTTTCACCGCTGGCTTCGGCACTCTTGCTCATTACCGGACCAGTTTCCAAAAATGTTGTCTTCATTAGCTTCTTCCACAAAAGCATAGGAAAATAGGGTTCAGGTTGAAAAAAAATCCTAAATTACCCCCTGCCCTTGCAGGGCGGCGACAAAATCCTTTCAAACCAAGTGGAGGCTTCAGGTAAAAGTTGCTGTGTATGCAAAGCTCCATCCTATGAAGGAGTCCTTCAGCTGAGTTCCATTTATGGATCCCCTTGGGAAATCTTCTTTTCTGCATTTGACCTCTCTTAAGTATTTAAACCATGAGTATACACTGTGTGATTCTGGGCTGTCCCAGACAAAAGATGACCAGCATGAAAGAAATGTGGCAATTTCTTTGGTCATGGCTCTAAAGCAGTGGTCCTACATTACAGTGTGACTGCTGTTACAACCTACGTCTACAAACCAACTTACAGAAATGCAGCATTAAATGATGCACTGATCAGCACGACAATGCTAAATTCTAGTAGATGCTAATAACACTTCGAGCTATCACTGCAAAATTGGTATGTCAAGTTGGCCTCTGTTCTCCATCCATGACTAAATCCACATTCTCCTCCTCGCCTTCTTCAGACTTTTTCGACACACATAGATGCCACTACAGCAAGAGCTCAGTGTTTGTTTTAATTTTTCTCTTACCACTTGTGTACTGACTTAAATGAGCGTATGTCATAGCCTGCAATCCCGTAGGTGCTGTCATTGAACAATCTGCATGCATCAAACTTGATGCTGTACCCATGTTGATAAGATCCATGTCGCGCAGTGTAGCTGCACTAAACTTAAGATTACTAAAATCTCACAGTCTGTAGGAGGCTTAAGAGCAGTGGGCAGCCACAACCTTCAGCAAGACTCTGAATGCCTACTAGCTTCAGGGGGATTTTACAGTAACCTGGGAAACATGATAGTATAATACAAAATATGTCCATATTTCCAGCCTTGGATTAAACTTTTGAAGAAAAATTCTGGCAAACCAGCCTTTAAACAATGCCTATGTTTCAACCAACCAGCAAAGACATTCTTTAACCCAACATTATTCATCAACACTTAACATATCAAAACGAGTTACCAATGTTAAAAACATGCAGCACATCAGTGAAGGTGATGCTGTTGTCCTGCCTCCTGTCAAACATCGTTAGAGTTGCTCTAATGTTCTCAAAACACAAGATCAGCCAGGCAACTATTCAAAACGTCATTAAAAATGTTTGACTCTCTTGTTGTCAACTAATAAATTGATCTAGGAATGCACGATACTGGATTTTTTTGCCCAAATCCGATATATAACAACTTATTTGATAAATCCACTTTTTTCCACACCTAATTTTAGTGATCATCAATTCTCTTCTGTAGTGGAATTAACATCATGTTATACATACTCTTATGATGACGGCCCACCAGCAGATGGAGACATGAAATACAACACTTTTCAATGCAGGGCTCAACAATAAGGATTGCCCGATTGCCCGGGGCAAGTAAAACTCAAGGTCGGGCATGTAAACTAACAACTCACTTGCCCGATCGGGCAAGTTGCTAAAAATAGTAAAAGTTAATAACTAATTGATAAAATAAATGTATTTTAAAACGTGCTCCTTCTGCTCTGATGCAGCGGTCTCTCTGC
>NC_065525.1:6860374-6861842 GCF_006386435.1 Epinephelus moara
TGTTAATTTATTATGCTGATCTGTTCTGTACGACATCTATTGCACGTCTGTCCGTCCTGGAAGAGGGATCCCTCCTCAGTTGCTCTTCCTGAGGTTTCTACCGTTTTTTTTCCCCGTTAAAGGGGTTTTTTTGGGGAGTTTTTCCTTATCTGCTGCGAGGGTCATAAGGACAGAGGGATGTCGTATGCTGTAAAGCCCTGTGAGGCAAATTGTGATTTGTGATATTGGGCTTTATAAATAAAATTGATTGATTGATTGATTGATTTATCTTTTCATAAATGACAAAAGGCACATCTGCCTCATTTTCGCTGTGGTATCCTGATACTACTCAAAACCATGATATTTTCATTGGTATCGCACAGTGGGTCCCAATTTTGGTACCGTGACAACACTAATCTGGAGGGGGTTCATCTGCAAAAACGAATGAAAAACTAAACAATGATATTTCGGTATTCGGTACTCGGCCAAGCGTTTAATAATATTCGGCTTCGGCTACAAATTTTCATTTCGGTGCATCCCTAGCCAATACCAGCTTATAGCCCATATTGTTATTGTGTATTTGCTGCCCGATAAGTAACAAGAAATTTATTCATTCATTTCCCATAACCACTTATCCTGTTAGGGGTCACAGGAGGGCTGGAGCCTCTCATTTGACATTGGGTGAGATGCGGGGTACATTCTGGACAGGTCGCCAGACTATCGCAGGGCTGACACATAGAGACAGACAACCATTCACACTCCCACTCACACCTGCATCTACAACTTAAAGTCACCAATTAACCTAGCATGTCTTCAGACTGTGGGTGGAAGCAGGAGCACCCACAGAAAACCCACACTGACACAGGGAGAACATGCAGACAGGCTCCTCCACCCTGGGGATCAAATCCCCTGCCCTAGGTTCAAACCAAAAACCCTCCTGCTGTGAGGCAACAATGCTAACTCCTCACCACTGTGCCACCCCTAACAAGAAACTGCAGAACATAAACAGAACATCACAAACTGGTAGGGCTGTGGGAATACATGCATCAGTTTCCAACCACCGCATATAAGACGTTGGTTTTGGTATGCAAGTTTGTTTATTAGTCCAATAATCTAAATAATTAGCCCTCTCTCCTCACAATGAAGTTGGTCATACAGGGCAGGGCTCAACAATAAGGATTGTCTCTCTGCCTGAAGTCACAGGCACAGCTGTGTAACAATGTCCTGCCCACAGCCCCCACTGATATTATTTTGCGCGACGGATGCTTCATATAGTAACAGAACAATATACTATTTATGGTGTTATGCCATCGTGTCATTTCTGTCTCTACGTGGTCACGCGTTAACAATTCTCCTCTGCTCTCTGTATCGCGCACGGCGGAGTTCCGCCACACACACAGGTGATCACGCTAGAGCGGCTCGGGCCGCATTTTCCTGACCAAACCTGACCCCGAGCCCGGTGCAGTTTGTCAGCTGACAAAGTTATTGA
>NC_065525.1:6862254-6932297 GCF_006386435.1 Epinephelus moara
ATTTTTCACTTTAAGCCCTGACACTGTCATATTTGTGTAGGAATTAAGCTACAATACATGACATATGTTGTTTTAATTAATAAATACAGTATGAATAAAGATTACATAACATAAAAATAACTGCAGTCTTTGTTATTTGATAGCCGCTTAAATTAAACAATTTTTATAGGGCAAGTAAAAACTGACTTTGGGCAAGTAGATCTCTGACCAACTTGCCTGACCGGGCAGGTGAAAAAAAACCTTAGCGTTGAACCCTGCAGGGGATGATTTTTTTCCACAGAAATTAAGTATCACTTGAAATGATGAGTAGTCTATTAAGAGCTAATTACAGTCTATGTGTCAAGAATGTTCCACAGTGCAAGTTAAAAGTGAACTGTGTAGTCTATCAGTCCATATAGGCTGTCCATTGATAACATCATTTGTATGGTGATTAGAAATCAGACCCTGTCCGATGATCCCGTCTTTGAGAGCCTCATGGTTCTACAGTGAGCTGTAGCAACACTGAACAAAAGAACAGTGGCTCAGACAAAAACTGTGTCTCTACTTAGTGGGATGACTGATGACGATACAAGAGGACTATGGAAATAGCTTCATGGCTGATTCCCATGTTTTCTCTTTTTTCATCTGGGAATATTTACCCAGTACAGGGAATGTGTGACTTTAACCTAAATAAATACTTCAAACTTCTACATTAATTAAAATACAGACATCAAATAGGGTTTCAGACTATGTAATTTACTTGCAGTTTAACACTATGATTTACAGTGTGGTAAGAGTGGGTTTTAAAGCACAGACCCAAATTGGAGTTAACTGAGCATGTCCTCCGTCTGTCTCGCTATCTGTTTCTCATTTAACTGATCAACTGATGCAATATTTACTAAACATCAAAGCTGATAAAGATGGGAATCCTGTGTTTTAGCTTTACAGCTTCTCTTACATGGTGAGTTCAACCAAATCACAAATTTTCTCACAAACCACTATCAAGCTTGCACACATTTGGTTTGATCTGCCCACATTTTAAGATATCCATCTCTGAATGTTGGACCGCCAATACAAAGCTGCTTGTCGTACAATATGCTTGTCAAAGTTTTAAAATAACATTTACATTTCCAATTACATTTGGAAAAACTCAACAGCTACGTGTCTTTCCATAAAAGTCAACCGGCAGAGCACTTTTCATTATGGGACTTTAAATTAAAAGTAGTTCCAATGAAAACTGTTGGTGGTGAGGTCTGTGGTGCGGCAGCAGAGATCTAAGATATGAATACGTCAAACTAAGAAAATAAAAGCATCTGCATGGCTTGATACTATCAGAGATTCGTGAGCGAATGTGTTTAGTGATGTGGAAGAACCCCCTTAAAGGTTCAGTGCGTAGGATTTAGGGGGACAAAATGGCACAAGGATAATATAATACAATGTTTTCTTTAGTGTACAGTCACCTGAAAATGGGAACTGTCATGTTTTTGTTCCCTTAGAATGGGCTGTTTATACCTTCGGGTCCTTGTTTATGGAGATCACCATGCCAACCCTAACCCTACCTAACCCTGCCAGAGCCAGGCAAGTCAATAAACTCCTCCTAAATTAACAAGGTTTAAAGAATGTTATATGGATTAAAACCCCTAACCAAACCCAGATTTCTACAGTAGCCCAGGATGGACAAACCAAACACTGGCTCTGAATAGGGCCCCTCTTGTTTTCATGTTGGCCACTGTAGTTAGAAGCTTATCTGCCACCACAGACTTTTTAACGTGAAACTGCTTCATTCAGTGTTTTTTTTATTGGTAAAAATCCCCACATCTGTTTGTTTTGGAGAGGAAGAGAACTCTGCAGTAACTGAGCACCCAGTAAAAACTTCTTGAAAGTCTGGATCTTAAGTCATCAGAGTGAAAACGTCAGCACACATTGGCATGTGGTAGGCACCTGTCTCCAACATGCCAAATAACGTTGAAGATACACTGATTTGTAACGTGAAACTGCTTGATTCACTGTTGTTCCTGGTTTAAATCGCAGTTTGTTTTGGAATGGAGGGGACCTTTGTGGACAATTTGGCTTGCGGTAAAAACCTAATGGACATCTGGATTAGAAACAAGGTGAGCACACATTCAGTTATCAGAGAAAAAGGGTGAGCAATGTCGTGGGCAAGCCTCTCCTCTCCAGCATGCAAAACAGCATCAGATAAATATTGATTTGTAACATGAAATTGCTTTATTCAGTGTTTCTACCTCTTTAAATCACCCAGTCTATTTGTTTTGGGGAGGAAAAGACTATAAAAAAAACCTGAACAATGAGATATTGTAACCAGAAGAAGTTTCCATTGGTTGCAATTTACACTAAATCCCCATAGACTTCACCTTGAAGAAGGCTAACTATCTGTAGAGCTCCCAGACAAAAGAATTCAGGTGAACTTGATATATTAATTCCATTTCTGTGCATCATGTTGTATCATTCTCAACATTGATCGTTTAGTCGTCAGTAAAACAGCACAGCCTACAGTATGTCATTCATGTTGTATGACAAATATATTATGTTTTTCGCAATGTGTTCCTTAATTATCTAAATACAAACTAACACAGAAATGTACTAAGGTTAACCTTTGTAAATGTTACCTGAAACACGCATTCACCAAGTCTGACCTGTGGCGCTTTGCTTGACGGCCGCAAAGGTAAACACAACAGAACACTTGACATACTTTCTGCACTCCCACCCACATT
Organism: Epinephelus moara; assembly: GCF_006386435.1. Lineage (NCBI taxonomy): Eukaryota > Metazoa > Chordata > Actinopteri > Perciformes > Serranidae > Epinephelus > Epinephelus moara. The sequence continues at coordinate 6,864,966 of NC_065525.1, forward strand.
ACTACCGCGCCATTCGTTGTGTACAAAATTCAAAACCAAGTACTTGCTTTTATAAAATGTCATTATAAGCCATGATGTGCGTGCTATTACCACGACCTTCTTTCAGTTTCTTTCACCAAACTCAAGCAGGTAAGTTGAACGATAGTCAACATAACGTTCTGTTTCTCTCTGTAACAGCAGACCTAGCTCGAGTTTTGTTGTTAACCTACTGTAAAAGTTGTTTAACAGTTAACGTTAGTATTTCATGTTTATACCGAATATACCAGAGCACAATTCAGTTACTGATTTTATACAGAAATGCTCTTCTTCTCGGCGGGGATAACGTTTACATTACAATACAACATTAATTTGATGGATTCTTCTACGGGGCTTGGCATAGCCTTCTCTCCATTTTAAGCTAGCGTTAGTTTACTGACGTGGAGTGGAGGCCCGAGCCCGAACTCCAAGCGCTACACATATATAAGGCAAGGAATGACACAAATGGCGACCTGATAGATTGTCTTTACATAATGCGTCATGTACAGCCAGCGTTTAATAAAAAGTAGCGTGCACCAGATAAAGTTAAATCACAAACCTCCATCGGTTGATCCCCACGTTAGCGGCGCCAGCAAACCACGGGTCCAAGATATAAACACAGCGCACTGTGTCTGCTCCATTAAGGGCCTCCTGCAACACCGGATTATCGTGCAAACGCAGACCTTTGCGAAACCAGTGCACTGAATTCACCACCATGCTGACTTCTTTTATTCCATCATTAAAGAAGAATCCAGAAGTATCGGTCGAAATGAAGCCAAAAATGCGCTGGTTTAAAGGCTAAAACAGTCACAGTTCAGTAGACTCCCGACAAACTTAATTTGCTGTCAAACGAAAGGCAACACGGAGGGGGCGTGGCCTGAGCGCCGTGCGAGTGGTGTTATTATCCCAGTTTCTGTTCGCTGATTGGGCAGACGGGAAAACGTCAACATGAATTACAAAACGGAACAACTTTGATTGGTTTATTGGCAAATGGTAGCGACAGAGCCCTTGGTGAAGAGCTGTGTCACGTTTCCGATTGGGAGCAGTCAGAGCCGTCTGCTGTACGGCTCTGGGAGCAGTGTCATACCACGTCCCACACGAGTCGAGCTACAATGTAGGTTATTCAGTTCAGTTTTTACATGAACATATTTAAACAAAGCAGCCTCTAGATATTTAACGGTCTTAGAGCTTCTGGTGAAGAACAATGATTTGCTCTTAGCTCAATTCTTGCAAAACCCAACAGTAGAAAATTATATAATTATACAAAAATTAACTCACCCATCACATTATAGTCTCTACAGTGTAAGCAAGTTAGAAGTTAGGCTACCATCTAGACTGAAGTAGGTCATCAGGACTGTGAATGTAGCACTTTCTGTAATTTAAACTTCAACACTGCATAAGATAAGATAAGATACACCTTTATTGATCCCATAATTGAGAAATTCCAGTGTTACAGCAGTCAAGGGGAAAAGTCAGATTAAAGATTTCAAAATTTAAACTTAAAAACTTAAAACTTAAAAAACTAGGCATGCAAAATAAGCACAAAAATACAAGAAACAGCGATAAATAACAATAATAATAATAATGAGAAGTGAATAATAATGAGCAGCAGTGAACGAAAATGAGCAGTGGATAAAGGGAGCACATCTAGTGCAAGTGATTGTATGTGCAAAACAGCAGACACCTGTGGTGTCCATAAAGTGTCAGTAAAGTGTCCATGGTGCAGTTTACTGTGAGCAGTGCTGGTTATGTAGCCTGACAGCAGCAGGCAGGAAGGACCTGCGATAGCGTTCCTTCACACACTTTGGGTGAATCAGTCTATCACTGAAGGAGCTCTCCAGAGCTTTTATCTCCTCCTGCAGAGGATGGGAGTCATTAGTCCTCAGAGATGACAGCTTGGCTGTCATCCTCCTTTCTCCCACCACCTGCACAGAGTCCAGAGAGCATCCCACGATAGAGCTGGCCTTCTTGATCAGCTTGCATCTTAGGCTCAGTTAGGGTACTCCATGTAAGAAGGCTTTGAAGAAAAAAAAAATCTATGATTGAGCAACCAAGCCTAGATACCTCCATGCAGCTTAAAAAACAACAACCTGCATAACAAATTTGAATTGGATCTAGCTCAACTGATCATGTCCCCTGTTTGTCTTTCTGGCCATTATTCTCATTTAACTGATATTAGTAAGTAATCCTGTGTTTTAGCTGAGCAGATTCCCATCAGCAGTGGTACACAATTTATGGCCCTCTGGCTCACAATAGGGAGCCAGGTGGCCCACCAATCATTTTCTAATTACAATGAAAATAAATTGATTCACTTTTTTTAGGGACTTGGGTGAATGGGTGCAAAAAAGGTATCAAAACAAAGCTTGTTTATTTATGTGAAACTTTGTCATAATTAGCATATCAATTCTTGAGCTATGGCCAAAATCATGTTCTATGAGCCGGTCACCTTCGACCTTGGACCACCAAATTCAGTTCATTGTTGAGTCCAAGTGGACGTTTGTGCCAAATTTGAGGAAATTCCCTCAAAGTGTTCTTGAAATATTGCCTTCATGAGAATGAGATGGATGCAAGGTCACATTGACCTTGACATTTGACCTTTGGCCACCAAAATCTAATCAGTTGATTGTTGCGTCCCAGTGGACATTAGTGCCAGCTTTGAAGAAATTCCCTCAAGGTATTCTTGAGACATCGTATTTACAAGAATGGGACACACAGGAGGGATGGACAGACGGATGGACAGAAGGAGGGACTGACGGATGGACAGCCCAAAAACATTTTGCCGGTGCAGAAGCATAAAAACATGTTTCGCTTAGGGATGCACCGAAATGAAAATTTGTGGCCGAAGCCGAAGCTGAATAAAATTAAATGCTTGGCCGAATACCGAGTACAGAATACCGTTGTTTAGTTTTTCATCAGTTTTTGCAGATGAACCCCCTCCAGATTAGTGTTGTCATGGTACCAAAATTGGGACCCACGATACGATACCAGTGAAAATATCATGGTTCTGAGTAGTATCACGATACCACAGCAAAAATGAGGCAGATGTGCCTTTTGTCATTTATAAAAAGATAAATCACTTTTCTATAATACATCAATGATATTTCAGTGGAATAAATTACTTATTGACTTATTCATACTTCAAAAACAGCATCAATCAGTGATTAACATAGGGGGGATCAAAATAAAACAAATAAATAAAATAAGAATCAACCAGCCACCCTCCTCCCCTTCATAAATAAAGAACAGTCCCTTCATAAGTAAAGAACAGTCCCTTCATAAGTAAAGAACAGTCCCTAAAGTGCGGAGAGGTTTGTGGACCGTTACCTGCCACAAAGAGAGAAATGTGAACGGCTCGTTTCTCCTCTGACACGTCACATACCTGTGTGCTGCCACGGCTCGGCTGTCCAGGTACTTCTGGGCAGTCATGACGCCAAGAAGAGGATATTATTGGAGCCGGACTTCTCCGTCACCGGTAAGCCTATGGCTGCCGTATTTGACAGGAATATATTCCTGTCTGTGTCTGTGACCCCCGTTCAACCCACAACCGGCGGGATTCGCCTTTCGTTTCTGCTGCTGGTTGAAATCTGTACTCGCACAGCGTGCTGAATGATTTATTTTGCTCGAACAAAACTATTTTTAGTCGCAAATGCGAGTGCAGTGATGGACGGAGTAAAATATCGCCACACTGCCGACATTTTACTCCGTCCGTCACCGCACGCAGTTTGATTGCGTTATCAAAACACGCTGCTATTATTCTGCCTTGCTTTTCACTTATTCCACCGAATACCGAATGTATGTTTTTTGGAATATTCGGCCGAATATATTTGGTGCATCCCTAGTTTTGCTCACTAACTAATCCTGCATCTTGAAATGAGCCCTTTAGTCTTTTAATTCTTCAACTGCAATTTACCATACGGATTATATATACAGGTCACTCAACTACACACCTAGGTGTGTTCGATGTTCCGGTATTATTTATCATAATCCCAAAGGGATTATGCTCGCGATAGTTGTTTCTTTGTCTCATCAAATCAGCTTCTTATTTGGAGATGACTAAATTCTGATCTGTTTCTCCTAAATCCCCTCAGGAGAAAGAAGGAAAAGAATAAATCAGCAGGAGTTATTTTGCTGTGCTCATAGACTTCGTGAAGGTTTCGCAGCTCTGAGAACATATAAAAAACATAGAGTTCAGACTTGAATTTGATCACTGAGACAAATTCCTGAAATTGTGCCAGCTCATTTATAATCCAAGTCAAGTTTCCTTTAAGATCTTACTGTTATCTAAAGAGCTGATTATTTGAGACAAATAGATTACTGCAGTGAGAGAAGAAAAAGAGCATATTTAGATCCTAAACGAGGATCAGGCTGAGACAAGAGGAAGGCTTTTTCTCATGTCCCGAATTTAAGAAGTATGAGAAAATGGTCAAATCTCATAATGATGTTATATTAATCTCAGTTATGTCTAGGACAAATAGGCTGGACAAAGAAGAGATCTTGTTATGACTTTTTTCCTTTAGGATGGTATAATGTATCATATTGCAATTATATATTTGTATCCTTCTAGCCCATTGAATGTTACTGTAACTCAGGGCATTGCTGTAAAAGAGCTTAATGCTCAGTCAATTTTCCCTGAATAAACAATGGTTGATGATGATTAGTGTTGGGAAGATTACTTTTGAAATATATAATAAGTTACAGATTACCAGTTAAAAATGTAATGAGTAATGTAACTATTCTAATTTATTCATCAAAGCAATGTAACTTATTATATTTGATTAACAAATGTTGCAAATGTAACAACTGTGCAATAAAGCTGAACAATTTCCAGAAATAAGCTATGCCAAGAGGTATTGCTGCAAGGCAAAAAGATGCAAAGCAATAAAATAAATGTTATATTCTACATATGAACTTTTTACTAAAGAGAATATGTTCGGATGTAACCCCTTTGTAATCACCAACCTTTTGACTGGTAACTGTGATTTAACTACATATTTTCCCCAGTAACTGTAAGTGATTATAGTTACAATTATTTGTAATTTAATTACATGAAACAAGTTATGTAACTAGTTACTCCCCAATATTGATTATACATGTATACATTATACAATGATACATGAGACATTTTGAGACATTTATGTAATTGCAACTTGGTGAAATGTAGCTGGGTCATGGGAGTTTGCCCATACAGTCTACATGTGCTTTGTGGACTCTGAGAAGGCTTACGATTACCTCCCATGGGGAGTCTTCTGGGGGGTACTGTGGGAATACTGGGTACCAGGGTCACTGCAACAAGCTATCTGGTCCTTGTATAACCAAAGTGAGAGCTGTGTCCGCATGCTTGGCACAAAGTCAAACACGTTTTCAGTGTGTGTTGGGCTCTGTCAGGGTTGTCCCTTGTCACCAATTCTGTTTGTGATATTCATGGACAGGATCTCAAGGCTCAACAGGGGGGGAGGAAGGGGTCCGGTTTGGGGACCTCTGGATTGCACCTCTGCTCTTTGCAGATGATGTAGTTCTGTTGGCTTCTTCACACCATGACCTCCAGCATGCACTGGAGCAGTTTGCAGTGGAGTGTCAAGCTGTCAGGATGATAGCCAGCACCTTCAATTCTGGAGACATGGTTCTCTGCCGGAAAACGGTAAGTTTCCCCCTCTGGGTTGGGAGTGAGTTACTGCGCCAAGCAAGGGAGTTCAAGTATCTCGGGGTCTTGTTCACAAGTGAGGGTAAAATGAAGCAGGATATAGACTGACGGTCTGGTGCAGCGTGTGCAGTGATGCTGGCACTGTGCCGGACTGACATGGTGCAGAGAGAGCTGGGCCAGAAGGCAAAGGTTTCGATTTACTGGTCCATCTATGTCCCATCCCTCACCTACGGTCATGAGCCATGTAGTGACCAAAACAATGAGGTCGTGGATACAAATGAAAAGAGTTTCCTCAGAAGGGTGGCTGGGCTCGGCCTTAGAGATAGGGTAAGGAGATCGGACATCCTGAGGGAACTTGGAGGTGGTTTGGGCATCTGATCAGGATGCCTCCTTGGCGCCTCCTGCTGGAGGTGTACCAGGCACGTCCAACTGGTGGGAGGCCCCAGGGCAGACACAGAACACACTGGAGGGATTACCTATCTCGTCTGGTCTGTGAACGCCTTGGAATCCCCCAGGAGGAGCTGGAAAGCGTTGCTGGGGAGAGGGACGTCTGGAATACCTTGCTCAGCCTGCTGCCCCCACGACCCGGCTTCGGATGAGAAGTTGAAAACAGATGAATAGATGAGCCAGTATGTTAGTCACTGTCAGTAACAGTGGTTAAACTCTGGGATAGGTTGTAACATTTTCTTATATTACAACAAACCCAGACTCTTGTAGCCATGAACTAGCTTACCTTACAGCTAAGTGTTTAAACATTAGCACTCACAACTTCTATGACAGATGTATTCAGAGACACATATTAAATGTGTTATTTAACTATGAAGCAGGCAATGATATCACAAAAATAAATGAAGTAAAATAAACAAACGAACAAAAAACTTATTACCTCAATAAGTATTTCCTTATAAACGTGGCTGTTACTTCCTCACACATTGAAGTAAGGACTAAACTGAGCAAGGAATGAACTATGAATTACCTGATTCACGGTACTTCGTAGTTCATTCCCGATTGGAGAAATTGAAATTATTACATCTATCACGTTACAGCTATCTCCAGTCTCCCCTACTGTAGGGTGTTAAATATCATTGGGCAGACGGGAAAAAACTTGGTGCAAATGATCAGGTTATTTTGATCATCTCGCTTACCTCCAAACAACCCAAAGTCTTGAATGACTCTTTGTAGCAAGCTGACAGGATCAGCAAAAGCCTTTTCCAGAGCCAGTGGCCATATTCAGAAATTGGAGCAGCCCAGGCAGGGCTCTGAGCCCTCCAGCCTCGCATTATACTCCATGCTTGCTAACTTTATACTTTAATGACTTTTAATTATCTGATTTCTCAGATCTGAAACATGTGACAATAGCACAATGCAGCATAAACAAACAATTGTCTTGGGGTTACTTGTATATGCATTAATTTCCAGTATTCCAAATAATTAAGTTACACCCACTGCCCCTGATATAATATAGTATGGTTTAATATGATATTATACATAATAATAGTGATAATTATTCCAACTTAACTGTTGGATTGTGCCTGTGTGTTTCGGCCTGTTCTGTGCCAACCACCAGAATATACTTGTTCCCATTAGCACAGAAATATTATTTAGTTATAGTTCCTTACTCATCTAAGTTATGTAAAGCATTTTATATCATCACGCAACAGGATTGCAATGGATGGTTGTCCCCAGTTTTTTACCAGTTTTATGGCGACCATAGAGTGACCCCTGTTGGGATTTTGGAGGAAATGCACAAACTGTATTATTTCTGTTAATTATAGACCTCACTCCTGAGATTGAGGTCTGAGATTTTCTTATGGGGAAATATAAAATTCAAAGGACTACAAGTGTTTCCTTCACCCTTGACTGGAGGCCTGTGGTGGTTGTAAATAACTGTGAACCAAATTTAAGGGATTCTATTAAGAACCCTGAAACATGCCACAACATGGGGAGAGTTTTGTGACACGAGGACCCAGCCATTACCATGCCATACCAAGATGTGACTGAACAGTTGATTGTTTATATGATGTCATTCAACAGTGACTGATGAAGCTCCTCTCAGTGCTTTGCATTTAGTACTAGCAGGTCTATGCTGCCCTCTGCTGGACAACACTGACATTCAGTACACCTCTACACTTTGTTTCCTGTTATGTGATTTGATCTAACTCAACTGTGTAAAATGGAAGATATTGATCTATAAAGGCATTGCAACAGATCGAGTAATGCACTGAGCATGTCCATATCTCTGCTCTGGAAACAACTCTGGCATTATGTCTGTAGAAAAACTGTGTGGACTCATTATTCTATCTATTGAAAAGGTTGTTGTATCGAAGATGAAACCCCATTGCCATAATAAATGTTGGCAAAGTATGTTTCTGCAAAGCATGCATACTTAACATTTGTATGTTATTTTGTAGCAGATAACGTTACGATTCAACAATGCTGTGGATAATGTATGGTTAGGTTTAGGCACAAAAATACTTGGTTATGGAAGAGATCGTGTTTCGGCTTAAAACACTTGATTTGGTGGCACAAACCTCACTGTGAAGGCACAGATGTTTCTGTAAAAAAAAAAAAACACTTTTTGTGGCACTATCCCCGCTGGAAATATGGCAACAGGTTGCTAAAAACACCCAAAAAAAGCCACTGGAAATGCAGCAATGACTTTCTGAAAAACAACAGGTCTTGTTGTTTGTTGGTCTCCAACAGCGGTCTGCTGTAGTGGTGTAGAGGTAGATAATTAAAAGAGGTGTAGTTAGTTGAAAGTTAAAAGTGGGTGTACTAGTAGGTACATAGGTAGGTTACCAAGGTGGAAGTGGGTATACACTCCTATATATTCCAGTGGCTTTTGATAATAGGTGGGTATACTGCCAAAAAAGAGGCTGGTATTTCCCGTATAGGCTACCTGTGTATACCCTCCACTACACCACTGGTCTGCAGGTGTCAAGCCACCCATCAGTCCTCTCCACCTCCAGATGACAAAGTCAGCTCATATATTACATCACTTTGGAAACATTAATATAGTATCTTTCATATAAAACGTACAAATTGATTTGTGGTTTGCAGAAACGTACAATGCCAACATATACTTCTGGCAACTTCTAAATGCACTGATTTTGTGACGGAGTTTGCTGCCAAGAAAGACAGAAAGAACATACTGTAGGTGTCATTTTCTACAGTTTTGTCCTCAAGCACAGAGTGAACATCTGTATGATTTCATCATGCTTAATTAAAATGTCAGAGAGCATTGACTATTTAGACATCGATTTCCCACAGTTGGTGTCATGAGCATTAAAACATCGGTTTTTAAAGGTTCCTCAGCAAGGTCCCTCTCTTCATCATATGGACTTAAAGACTGAGGCGGGCATTTCTGAAAGCCAGAAAGACACACTCATGTTACGTGTAAAATATGAACCTCAAAATTTACTGGCCAGGAATGAAAAACTTCTGCTCTCTCATTCCTTACACAGCTTTTCAGCCCCAAGGTACCATCACTCAATCAAGCACTTAAGGATAATCACTGGTGATGCCAAGTGATGTTTGTGTGGATTCAGAGTTTAGGGCTTAAGCCCGGTATACACTGTGCGATTTTGGGCTGTCCAAGACCAATGTGAGAGAAATGTGGGGATGGTTGTGGCTCTGAAATTTGTCAGAATGTCAGAAATTTGGGATGTGGTCTCACAGTGTGACTGCTCTTATGACCTTTGTCTACTAACCAACCAATAGAAATGCAGCATGAAATGATGCACTGGCGCTAAACCGAAACAAACAGACTAGATAGCAGCTTGCCATGGAGGCAAAAGGCGCCAAAGTCCTTGTGCATTCAGTATGGGAAGCTAAAACATTGTACGACATAGCCCGCGATTCAGTAGGCACTGTCATCATACAGTCTGCATATATCAAACTTGATAGAATGCCCAGGTTTATCAGATCCATGTTGCACAGTAAAGCTTCACCAAACCTAGATTGTTAAAATCTCACAGTCTGTAGGAGGCTTTAGGGTGAATGGTGGTACTGGATCTTCTACACCCTCTGGCAAAGACACCCATCAAGATGCTCATGTCCATCCGTTGTTTCCTCTCAACAAGGAGGTCAGTTGACTACACCCTTGTGTCCTTTACCACCAGCTGTTATCACTGAGCAATCAGTTCCCCCAGCACTGAGAATCATTTAAAAGCAGCTCTTAGCTCATGAAGACATTACAGATGGGCTGTTGTTAGGAAGAGCTGTAGGTAGCACACCCCTAACTAGAACGTACCTGTTTTGTATTTGTGTAGTGTCCTGGTGACAGGTAATAAATCAACTGGAACTCCATCAAGAACTGATCATTTAATTGTAAAATGAGGTAAGTAAGTTACAGGCTTAAATTTGTTCGACTTGTAAATGCTTTGGTTTTAAAACTGAAATGTATCTGCAGGGTTTTGTGGATTTCATGCCTGCTGATTGGAAGTATCACCTGTGGCCCTGTGGGAAAGAGTAAGATTTGTTGTCTCCATCGAATTAAAATAACTTGAGTTGTCAGTTAAGAGGCTCTGTATTTTGCTTGATACTAAACAGCTTTACATGAATGGTTACTAAGTAAGCTGGCTTTTTTTCTCTCTCCAGAATTTAGTGCAAACAATGCTGACCCAAGCTCCATGATGCGGCTGCCATTTTCTTATGGGTATGGGTACAGTGGAATGGGGGTGAGTTCGGACTCAGGCAGCAGCTTCCCTCAACCAAGTCTATCCAACCCAAGCTCTGACAAAGCTGCTGAACTTCCTGCTCCACAAGATGCCATTTCCAGTGCTGGGGCTGGCAGTTACAGTGGCTCTCCAGTATACTACAGCGGTGCCAACATGGCTGCCGGTAATGCATTTTATGGTGGCTATGCTAGTTTTGGGGATGAACGGTATGGCTATGAGAACAGTGCTCCAAGTGGTGGCTATGGTGGTTCAGCCAGTGCTTATGTAGGGGACAGCTGGAGCTCTGGCTCTGCTAACAGCTATGATGGTGGTGACGAAAACTCTGAGCCGGTCTTCAGTGACGTGTCTGATCTGGAGCCAGTCTACTCCTTCAATTCACGTTCAAGCTACCAGAGAGGAAGAGCAGTGTTTGCTCAAACCCGCTACAGCCCAGAAGAGCCTGTTCCCCAAATCATGCCAGTATCCAGACGCATTAGCAAAACTTCTAAGCCACATAGTCCTGCTAAAGCTCCAACCAAGGGTGGCTTCTGAAGACCCTCTGGTAAGACACAATTCACTCAATACCTGATCAATATGTTTCTCAACTGATTACTCACTAATGTCTCTTGCTTTTTCAGGACTTGTTTTCCAGCTACATGTTCTGATGCCAATAAAGGTCTTTAATAAAAGTCTCTGGTTCTTAAACTTTCGTTTGAAGTGACACTCTGGAAACTGTAAAGCGCACCTCAAAGCTAACCTTTCAGACTACTTGGTTTAGTAGAACCACATTGTACATTTTGCCTTCTGTGCAAAACCCCTTGAAATCACCACTTCCTGGGTTATTCGATCATGTCTCAAGGTTGCTAGGCAGTGCTAGGTTGCCCTGGTATTAAAATGCAAATGGATGCAAACCTTAACTTGTAAAGGTGGCCAGAGTGGGTAACAAATCACATAATGGCGCACAACCTTGTCATTAAGCTGCATTTAGGCCTGGGGAGACTTACTTGGAAGTGTTTATTGTGCAGAAGCACAATCAGTTTATGGAAGCTTCTGCTGCAGCAGGTTTAATCTTGAAGGTAGCTTTGATTCCCACAGATTTTTGGTCTGCCTACAAAATGTTGTACTGCAAAACATTAAGCACTGTTTAGTCTAGTTAAATGGCATGAATTTTTGGGGCAGATGTAAATCAAACCTAAGGTCTGGACCATTCCAACTGCACCAAGACCCTTAAGAGGAAGTGGTCTTGGTCCAATCACATTCTGAATTTATCAACAGACCAGAGCAAGCTATTGGTTTTGAAAATGCCCTAAAATCAAATAAGATTGCAGATTCAATCAAGCCATTGTTTTTAAGTCACAAAAATGCTGTGATACAACTTGATGCTGAACAGGTAAAACACTGACTTTTGTCCAGAGATTTGAGTGGAGAGAATACCATATGACCTAATCATGAAGTAAAATGGGGAGTGCTGATGAGACAAATGGGACTAAAGCCTACTATACACTTGAAGACTCTGAAAAGACAAAGTTCTTGTCCTGTAAACATTCAAATTCATGCCAATGTTGATCCACCTGAAGAGTTCTAGCCCCAGTGTTGAGTTTAAGCTACAATAAATTGTTGAGAGACTTAATTTATACTTGGAGGGATGACTTGAGGTAGATGGGGTTAGTATTGACCCTTTCACACAACTCTGATTTTAGTTCTCAAATATCCATTTATTTGAGTCAAGGTACAGCTGTGATCAAAAGTGTATATACATTTATGACATGGCACTTTTTTGGGAGGATTTTATTATTACTTCAATGATTCTTTTTCTGTGGCAGAATGATTGGGAAATATACATCGTTGTGACACATCACTTTTATTATGCATTTTTGTGGGTCTTTGATATGACATGATCTGATGGGCCCAAAATATGCATACAGCAATTTACAGTGCCACATGAATTTTGGAGGCATAGAAAGATATTTTTATGAGATTTCCTCTTGGCTCAGAAACCACTAGTTTGTAGCAAACCATTCTCAAACCAGAGGAAATAGTGCATTTATTGGGGGTTATGTTTAGCTGCTGATTTGGTGCTTTAGTGAGTATATATCTGGCGGCAAGGTGGTCTATGTGGGATTCAGACAAAGTGTGTGCATTCATTGTAATGAGGGAACATGTCACCCAATGCAACAGTGTGGCTCACTGATCTTCTTTTTGATGTGTCTTTTGGACAATAATGGAGCTCTACAGTACAGTGGAAGAAGATGTATCAGGCTTTAGGTCAATACCTGGATCAGTTTATTGTTGGTTTGGGTCTTGACATGGGACATTAACAAATATATTGGCAGCCTTATAATTTAAAACAAGCATCAAATCAGTTAGTCAATCAGTTCCTAAATATTCTTTTTTTTAAACCTCCTAGCAAAGAAAGTCATGGAGATACCCACTTCAGTACATTGTTGCTCTTTGACAAGGAGGTCAATTAACCACTCCACAGGTGTCTTTTACTACCAGCTGTTTCCACTGAGCAATCAGTCCCCGTCAGCATTAGGAATCGTTTAAAAGCAGCCCATGTAAGTCAAAGCCACCACAGAGGCTTCTGCTGAAATCTGCAGGTCTGCTAGCAGGTAAGTGATGGGTTTGTTTAGGCTGTGATGCTTTCACTCATTGTTGGTGTAATCTCATTGTTAACTTGAAATTCCAACTTCATTCTTCTTTAGAATTTGCAGTCTTTTTGAGCAGTTAGAAATCTTGAACCCATCTACAATTTATCTACTAACTTGTGCTACAATGAGGTGAGTAAATTACTGTATATTCTTTAATGCTACTCAACAACTTCATGACCTAAAAATCCTCGTCTTTTATAGGGCGTTGTGGATTTCATTTCATCCTCGTCTTTTATAGGGCGTTGTGGATTTCATTTCTGCTGATTGGGAGCATTGCCTGTGTTCCTACAGGGAAAAGTAAGACAAAATGAATAAGAAAACACTGTAACTATAAAACTAAACATGTTTTAGCTTAACTATTTAATGGCATCAAATGAACACAACTAAATCTGTTTTTGTTTTTCTCTCCAGAATTTAGTGCAAACAATGCTGACCCAAGCTCCATGATGCGGCTGCCATTTTCTTATGGGTATGGGTACAGTGGAATGGGGGTGAGTTCGGACTCAGGCAGCAGCTTCCCTCAACCAAGTCTATCCAACCCAAGCTCTGACAAAGCTGCTGAACTTCCTGCTCCACAAGATGCCATTTCCAGTGCTGGGGCTGGCAGTTACAGTGGCTCTCCAGTATACTACAGCGGTGCCAACATGGCTGCTGGTAATGCGTTTTATGGTGGCTATGCTAGTTCTGGGGATGAACGGTATGGCTATGACAACAGTGCTCCAAGTGGTGGCTATGGTGGTTCAGTGGGGGACAGCTGGAGCTCTGGCTCTGCTAACAGCTATGATGGTGGTGACGAAAACTCTGAGCCGGTCTTCAGTGACGTGTCTGATCTGGAGCCAGTCTACTCCTTCAGTTCTCGTTCAANTTCAGCCAGTGCTTTTGTGGGGGACAGCTGGAGCTCTGGATCTGCTAACAGCTATGATGGTGGTGAAGAAAACTCTGAGCCGGTCTTCAGTGACATGTCTGATCTGGAGCCAGTCTACTCCTTCAATTCACGTTCAAGCTACCAGAGAGGAAGAGCAGTGTTTGCTCAAACCCGCTACAGCCCAGAAGAGCCTGTTCCCCAAATCATGCCAGTATCCAGACGCATGAGCAAAACTTCTAAGCCACGTAGTCCTGCTAAAGCTCCAACCAAGGGTGGCTTCTAAAGACCCTCTGGTAAGACACAATTCACTCAATACCTGATCAATATCTGTTTCTCAACTGATTACTCATGTCTCTTGCTTTTTCAGGACTTGTTTTCCAGCTACATGTTCTGATGCCAATAAAGGTCTTTAATAAAAGTCTCTGGTTCTTAAACTTTCGTTTGAAGTGACACTCTGGAAACTGTAAACGCACCTCCAAAGCTAACCTTTCAGACTACTTGGTTTAGTAGAACCACATTGTACATTTTGCCTTCTGTGCAAAACCCCTCAATTACCACTTCCTGGATTATTCCATCATGTCTCAAGGTCCCAGTGCTAGGTTGCCCTGGTATTAAAATGCAAATGGATATAAAACCTTAAAGGTGTATGTAAGAATGTGGCCAAAACGGTTACTGCACTCAATACTGCTGCGAGTCGTGCCTGCCCCCCCGAGACTGATTTGTTTGCCCACAGGCGGCTGCCGCGTCCTTGATCTTCCGTTTTCCAGCGGACCGTTCAAGCAAGTCCGGCTTCTCTGCTGCTAACGCTGCTCCCGGGATACAGCTGAGGAGGAGCCGGCTGCTAATGCTATGTACTGGGACACTGCTAATGCTGCTTGCCGTGCTGCTGTAGCTCAGTCGTAACTGTAGCTGATGCTGAGACTCTACTGACTGTGACGGTAGATGGCGGTGGGTGGCGCAACAGGCCAAAACACAAATTCAAAACAAACATGTTTTGCGGACTGTAAAAAATTTCTTTAAATGCGAATATTCTGGCTGTACTATTGTTGAGATCAGTATGTTATATGAACATATTCCTTAGTCTCTGACATATTAGGATGATTTTATGACTATTTGCTTTAGATTTCTTACATATAGCTCCTTAACTTGTAAAGGTGGCCAGAGTGGATAACAAATCAGACTGGCACACAACCTTGTCATTAAGCTGCATTTAGGCCTGGGGAAACTTACTTGGAAGTGTTTTGAAGGAGCTATGTCATTAGTTTGATTAGTTTATTTTTGTTTTGTGTTTTGTTTTTATTTATTTTTGTGGGTAAACACTAGGGGCACCAGACAGTAGGGGATATAGGTAGCCAGGTGTTAGAGGCAGGTGATGCACCGGGAAGGGGAAATGTTTTTTTTTTTTACCAGCAGGACAAAGCAGAGAGGCAGCATGGTTTTTGAACATGTTTGTTTGCTGTTGAAAGCTGAAAATAAACCTTCTGAACGGAGCTACTGGCCCGGAAAATGAATTCTTTGACTGCCTGAGTAAGCCTAACTAACCTGGTGCATTTGTGGCCCTTTGAGTGGATTTTGAATTTTCTTAAATTTTGATATTTTTTGAAGGAGCTCTTATTTTTGTCTTTTTTTGCCCTTTGAACAAATGGCCACAACATAAAGTAAAAAACCACCCTTGGAATAACCCACAGTAAACCCGACCTCGGAACAAGAAAACAGGAAAGGAGGATCATTTATTGGAAAAACTGATTCTCTGGATTTCATGAATGAATGCGCATTGGAGGCACGCAGAAAGGAAAGCCCTCACCGACAAGCCAAACAAAGGACCTGCAGCCACACAATATCAAGGCACAGCAAAGCCAGAAGGAGCCACATCACAGCCAAGAAACATCGCACAGAGATGGTATGTGCATGAGACAAACATTGACTGTAAAGCTGTATTGGAAAGCGGTGCAACGATTGGAGTTGACTGTCATGTTCTCACTGCTCAGTATTGTCTTTTGGCGTTGTCAGTTTTGTCGGACATGAATGAGACTGGTGCTGATTATTTGAATTGTTGTTGCCGTGCTTATTTGTGGGCCTTATTAGCGTGAAATGTCACGTAATATGTGTCGGTGTGGTTGTTGATGCCGCTGCGCAAATGGTTGCGGACTGAGCGATACATTGTTTCTGTTTGGTCCTCTAGGTTCCGGTTGTGGTGTGATATATTGTTTCAATTAAGTTTCTATATAGTTTGTGGATGTGGTATTGCATAGCCTACACTGAAAGAAGTGTGCACTGAGCTTGATGTTGCTTCCATAAATTGTTTATGGCTATGCTGCAAAGTTGGACGCGTGTGTTAAAGAGGAAGCGCACACAATGTCTGACGTTACTAATGCAAAGCCAGACGGTAACATGTCCATGCCACCGGAAAAAAGAGACATCAAAGTCACTGCAAAGGGTCTGGCATACCACATAGAAAGGTCAAAATGAAAGCAAGCAAGCAAACTTATGAAAGGTCTTCGGATGCTTATGGAATCAAAGGAAAATGTCACTGATGTGCAATATGAATTGTCCACTTTCATCAAATGCTGTGATGAAGCAAAGGAGGAGCATGAGTCTTTTTTAAGCTTGCCTATACCCCAGGATGAAGTGGAAAGACAAAACAAGTGGTTTCACACACAAATGACAATCTATAATGACTTTGTAGAAAATGTGAAAAAGTGGCTTGTTGATGCTCGTCAGCCATATGCACAACCTGATGTTGAGTGCTCTGAACATGTTGATGTTGATAATGAGGAAATTGGACCTGGGGATAGTGTTTCTAACATCTCACGCTCTAAATCAAGCCATGTAAAAGCTTCATCTCAGTTATCACGTATCTCTAAAACATCATCTGCACGCATCAAGGCTGAAGCTGAGAGAGCAGCTCTTATGGAACGTGTTGCAGCATTGAAGAAAAAACATCTAATAGAGGCACAAGAGGAACAACTGAGGAAGGAAAAGGAAAGACTGGAGCTGGAAACTGAGATGGCAGCTGCTAATGCTAAAATCAGTGTATTGGAAGCTAATGCATCAAGGAGTGGTTCAAGAGTGTCAGATGGAATGCACTCTTATTTTGAAAAGGCTAATGCTCAACCCATCAGTAATCTCAATCCTACTGCAGCTTCTTACATTCTTGAAAAAAAGCTAACTGACATCTTACTTCCACCGCTGGTTGTTCGTCCAAAGGAAAGGACACAGGAACAGATTCCAAAAACATCAGTAAAAACCAACGTCCAGACTCAGGTGACAAATCAAGTGCAAGAAACTCATTTGAGGTCCAGCATGCAGGCCCACACCGATGTACAGAGAAGCTCGGTGGGCCATGTTCACTCTCAAACTCCAATGCTGAGGGATAACAGTCAAAATGACATTGTCAATATCATGCAAAGACAAAATGACATCACTACTTTATTAGTCCAACAGAATCTTTCATCTTCTCTCCCACCAAGAGACATTCCACTGTTTACCGGAGATCCTCTTCAGGACCAAGCTTTTATGAGAGCATTTGAAAATGGAGTGGAGGGAAAAACAAACAACCTTGGCGACTGCTTGCACTATCTTGAACAGTACACCAGGGGGCAGCCGCGAGATATAGTGCAAAGCTGCCAACATCTTCCTCCAGATCAAGGATACCAGAGAGCCAAAAATCTTCTTCGAGAACATTTTGGAAATGAACAAAAGATAACCTCTGCTTATATGGACAAAGTTTTCAGCTGGACACCTATTAAAGGTGAAGATGTTCAAGCATTGCAAGCCTTTGCTCTCTTTCTTCGTGGATGCTGCAATGCAACAGAAAATATCATGTATATGAAGGAATTGGATTTGCCATCAAACATGAGAAGCATTGTGCTGAAGTTGCCCTATAAGCTTCGAGAAAAGTGGAGAAATATCGCCTGTGACCTGCAAGAGCGGCGAGGGCAGAGGGCTTTGTTTTCAGATCTCAGATCGCTTTATTGAAAAACAAGTCAGGATTGTATCAGATCCCTTGTTTGGCAACATTCATGATACACAACCTATAACTTCAACTAAAGGTTTCACTCCAAGGCAAATAAAGGAAACAAAAAGGCACAAAGGAAGCAGTTTTGCCACCAATGTTACTGAAATAGAGGGAAAAGCTAAGTCAGCGTAGACAGAGAAAAAGGAAAGCTCTTCCTCCACCTCTACTTATCAAGGCTGTTTGTTCTGTAAAAAAAGTGGTCACTCATTGGACAAGTGCTCACAGTTTAAAGGGAAAATTCACCGTGATAAGATCAGCTTCATCAAGGAGAAGGGAATCTGCTTTGGCTGTTTGCAGATAGGCCACATTAGCAGAGACTGTAGGAGTCGACTGGAGTGTAATGTGTGCAGCCAAAAGCATCCGGGAATTCTCCATATTGAACATCAGGATAAAGGAACATCCGCAGAACAATCAGAACAGCCAGGTAAATCAACAGTATGTACTGCAACTGCTGCACCGCAGACATGTGGCCATATTGGGGCCGGTTGTGAGGACGACAGCATCCTTTCTATTGTCCCAGTTCAAGTAAAGTGTCTAAAAGGTGACAAGGTATTGCAGACCTACGCCTTCTTGGACCCTGGCAGTACTGGTACATTCTGCACAGATAGTCTGGCTCAAAGGTTGAATGTGAGCAGACGAAGAACCCGCATTCTGTTAAGAACAATGGGTCAGACAAAGACTGTGGACAGTCATGTGATATCAGGTTTGGCAGTGTCTGGACTGGGCAGGAACAACTTCATTGAGCTGCCTGAAGTTTTCACACAAAAATGCATGTCTGTGACAAAGCTCAATATTCCCAAGCAGGAAGATGTCGATCAATGGCCATATCTGAGGGATACTGAACTCCATGAAATTGACTCTGATATAGACTTGCTCATTGAAACCAATGCATCTGAAGTGATGGAACCATGGGAACTGGTTAATAGCCAGGGAGGCGGACCCTATGCGGTGAGAACCAAAGTGGGATGGGTTCTTAATGGTCCACTTCGAGGTGGAAGTGACGGCGGGAAACAAACTAGCTGTTCTGCTATAACCACCAATCGAATTTCCATTGCAAACATTGAGGAAATGCTGGTTAATCAATATAACCATGATTTCAGTGAGAAGTCATCAGAGGAACAGGCTGAAATGTCAAGAGAAGACATTAAGTTCATGAATATTGCTGACAGCTCAGCAGTGTTGAAAGATGCCCATTACACCCTTGACTTACCTTTCAGGCATGAAAATTCCATCCTACCAAACAACCGCTGTATTGCAGAACAGCGCTTGATGAGCCTGAAGAGGAAGTTTGGAAAACATGAGAGGTTTAAAGAGGAATATACATCTTTTCTCAGTGATGTAATTGACCAAGGCTATGCTGAGATTGTTCCAGCAGAAGAACTGAATCAGAATGATGGAAAGGTCTGGTATATTCAACACCACGGTGTATACCACCCCAGGAAAGGAAAGTTGAGAGTGGTGTTTGATTGTGGAGCAGTGTACAAGGGAACATCACTAAATTGTCAATTGTTACAAGGTCCCAATCTGACAAACTCCCTCATTGGTGTCCTTATCAGATTCCGACAGGAGCCAGTTGCAGTGACAGCTGATATTCAGGCAATGTTCCATCAGGTCCGAGTCTCAGCCAAAAACATCAACTTTCTCCGTTTTCTGTGGTGGCCTCAGGGTGACACTAAGCAAGCGCCAGTGGAATATCGCATGACTGTTCACCTGTTTGGAACTGTGTCATCACTGAACTGCGCCAATTATGCACTAAGGAAAACGGCAGATGACAACCAGCCTCACTTTTCTCCTGAAGTGGTCAGTACCATCAACTGCAATTTCTACGTGGATGACTGCTTAAAGTCCTTGTCTTCGGAAG
Organism: Epinephelus moara; assembly: GCF_006386435.1. Lineage (NCBI taxonomy): Eukaryota > Metazoa > Chordata > Actinopteri > Perciformes > Serranidae > Epinephelus > Epinephelus moara. The sequence continues at coordinate 6,884,675 of NC_065525.1, forward strand.
AAGAAGCAGTACAGATAGTGAAAGACCTGACTAAACTCTGTCGCAAAGGAGGATTTAACCTCTCAAAGTGGATGAGCAACAGCCGCACGGTTTTAACATCAATTCCAGAGGAAAGCAAAGTAAAGGAAGTGAAAGAGCTCGATTTGGACAAGGACAGGCTTCCACTGGAGAGCGCACTTGGACTCCAGTGGTGTGTGGACTCAGACAAGTTCAAGTTCAGAACTGCAGTGAAAGAACGACCACAGACAAGAAGAGGTATATTGTCAGTTGTCAGTTCACTGTATGACCCCTTGGGATTTCTTGCCCCTTTCACTCTGCCAGCCAAGTTAATATTACAGGAGTTGTGTAAGAGGAGTTATGGATGGGACAAAAAAATTCCACAGCCCTTCTCACAACAGTGGTTTGACTGGCTACAAGGTCTTGGAAAGATATTGGAGTTTAAGGTTGATCGTTGTTTTAAACCAAAGGATTTTGGAAAATCCATCAGTGCACAGTTGCACCACTTTTGTGATGCCAGTCAGGAGGGATATGGTGCAGTGTCTTTTCTGAGGTTGGAGAACAGTGACAAAAGGCTGCATGTTGCATTCCTCTTTGGAAAGGCCAGAGTTGCTCCAATAAAACAAACCACTATTCCCTGGATGGAACTTACAGCAGCTGTCCTCACTGTGCGTGTGGATAGGATGCTACAGAGAGAGCTGCAACTTCAACTGCAGAGATCAACGTTTTGGACAGACAGCACAACAGTCCTCAAATACATCAGCAATGAAACCAAGCGCTTCCACACCTTTGTTGCAAATAGAACAGCTGTCATAAGAGAAGCAAGTGATGTTGAACAATGGAGATATATTGGTTCTAAGGAGAATCCAGCTGATGAGGCATCCAGAGGGATGAAAGTGAATGACTTCCTAGCCAGCAAAAGGTGGATTCATGGACCAGAGTTTCTCTCTAAGCCAGAGGAGGAATGGCCTAAATCTAATTTGGATTTCAGTGTGATTTCTTCAGATGACCCAGAGGTCAAGAGAGACCTGTCAGTTAACTTCATCTCAAAAGACACAGAGAATCACACCAATTATTTGATCAACTACTTCTCAACTTGGATGAAGCTGAAAACAACTGTGGCTTGGTTTCTGAGACTGAAACAACTGCTCAAACAACTGACACAGAAAAGAAAGGAAATCTATGTTGCCATCAGCATAACTGAGAATGACCCAGAGAAACAAAGGACAACATTGGAGAAAAGAATGCACAACTTCAAAACCACAGTCAGCAGACAAGGTTTGTGTCCTGAAGATTATGCTAAGGCAGAGCTGGCAATTATTAGTTTTGTGCAAGGTCAAAGGTTCAAGGATGAAATTGCCTCATTGAAAGCCGGCAGTAATGTCAAGAAGAACAGTCAACTGTACAAACTTGATCCAGTATGGGAAGACGGAGTACTGAGAGTGGGTGGTCGTTTGAGCAGAGCTGCAATGCCGGAGGAAAGTAAACACCCTGTTATCCTGTCCAAGGATCTATATGTTTCCATACTTATTCTGCACCACATACATCAACAGCTGGGACACTGAGGAAGGAATCACATGCTGTGCCATCTCAGGAAAAAATACTGGATAACAAATGCCAACACTGCTGCAAGGAAGATCATATCCAAATGTGTCACATGCAGACGCCATAGAGGAAAGGTTGTCGAACAAAAGATGGCAAACTTACCAAAGGAGAGAGTCTTACCTGATGAAGCACCATTTACCAACATGGGGGTAGACTACTTTGGTCCCATCAATGTCAAAAGAGGAAGAAATATTCTCAAAAGGTATGGAATCATCTTCACCTGCTTAACCAGCAGAGCTGTGCATCTGGAGGTAGCATACACTCTAGATACAGATTCATGTATAAATGCCATAAGAAGATTCATCTGTAGAAGGGGACAAGTATCAAGTATCAGATCTGACAATGGCACAAATTTTGTTGGAGCCAACAGAGAAATGAAGGAAGCTCTGGCTGACTTGAACCACCACAGGATCCAAGGTGCCCTTGTACAAGACGGAGTGACATGGAACTTTAATCCTCCAGCAGCATCACATCATGGTGGCGTCTGGGAGCGCCTGATTCGCTCAGTGAGGAGAGTGCTCACTTCTGTTCTCTGCCAACAAACACTTGATGATGAAGAGCTGCAAACTATCCTCTGTGAGGTGGAAGCTATTCTGAATAGCAGGCCCATCACTAAAGTTTCTGATGAGAAAGATGACTTGGAGGCTTAAACACCTAATCACATCCTTCTCTTAAAGGGAAAACCAGTGTTACCACCTGGACTTTTTGAACAAAAGGATCTATACATCAGAAGGAGATGGAGGCAAGTTCAGTATATAGCTGACCTCTTTTGGAAGCGGTGGATCTCTGAATATCTAACTGTGATGCAAGAGAGACAGAAATGGTCCGAAGAAAGAAGAAGCCTCACTCCTGGAGACATTGTTATCATTGCAGACACTACAGCTCCCAGAAGCTCTTGGATGATGGGCAAAGTTTTGGAGGCTAAACCAGATGCTAAAGGCTTAGTGCGCACTGTACGTCTCCAAACAAAGCACAGTATACTGGAAAGGCCTGTCACAAAGGTCTGTTTGCTACTGGAGGCAACAGACTAGAACTCTGACTCTACTGGACCTCTTTTCTCAGAAGCATCAAAGAAGACAAGATTCAGTCACACTACTGAGAATCAGTTTATTCATAGCTCCACTGAAATTTATTTCTGTAATTGTGTCTATGTTTCACACAATTAGGGGCCGGAGTGAAGGAGCTATGTCATTAGTTTGATTAGTTTATTATTTTTGTTTTGTGTTGTTTTATTTTTATTTATTTATTTTTGTGGGTAAACACTAGGGGCACCAGACAGTAGGGGATATAGGTAGCCAGGTGTTAGAGGCAGGTGATGCACCGGGAAGGGGAAATGGTTTTTTACCAGCAGGACAAAGCAGAGAGGCAGCATGGTTTTTGAACATGTTTGTTTGCTGTTGAAAGCTGAAAATAAACCTTCTGAACGGAGCTACTGGCCTGGAAAATGAATTCTTTGACTGCCTGAGTAAGCCTAACTAACCTGGTGCATTTGTGGCCCTTTGTGAGTGGATTTTGAATTTTCTTAAATTTTGATATTTTTTGAAGGAGCTCTTATTTTTGTCTTTTTTGCCCTTTGAACAAATGGCCACAACATGTTTACTGTGCAGAAGTGGGGACAGTCAGCTTATGGAAGCTTCTGCTGCAGCAGGTTTAATCTTGAAGGTAGCTCTGATTCCCACAGATTTTCGGTCTGCCTACAAAATGTTGTACTGCAAAACATTAAGCACTGTTTAGTCTGGTTAATTGGCATGAATTTTTGGGGCAGATGTAAATCAAACCTAAGGTCTGGACCATTCAAACTGCACCAAGACCCTTAAGAGGAAGTGGTCTTGGTCCAATCACATTCTGAATTTATCAACAGACCAGAGCAAGCTATTGGTTTTGAAAATGCCCTAAAATCAAATAAGATTGCAGATTCAATCAAGCCATTGTCTTAAAGTCACAAAAATGCTGTGATACAACTTGATGCTGAACAGGTAAAACACTGACTTTTGTCCAGAGATTTGAGTGGAGAGAATACCATATGACCTAATCATGAAGTAAAATGGGGAGTGCTGATGAGACAAATGGGACTAAAGCCTACTATACACTTGAAGACTCTGAAAAGACAAAGTTCTTGTCCTGTAAACATTATGTTTATGCCAATGTTGATCCACCTGAAGAGTTCTAGCCCCAGTGTTGAGTTTAAGCTACAATAAATTATTATTGAGGAACTTAATTTATACTTGGAGGGATGACTTGAGGTAGATGGGGTTAGCATTGACCCTTTCACACAACTCTGATTTTAGTTCTCAAATATCCATTTATTTGAGTCAAGGTACAGCTGTGATCAAAAGTGTATATACATTTATGACATGGCACTTTTTTGGGAGGATTTTATTATTACTTCAATGATTCTTTTTCTGTGGCAGAATGATTGGGAAATATACATCGTTGTGACACATCACTTTTATTATGCATTTTTGTGGGTCTTTGATATGACATGATCTGATGGGCCCAAAATATGCATACAGCAATTTACAGTGCCACATGAATTTTGGAGGCATAGAAAGATATTTTTATGAGATTTCCTCTTGGCTCAGAAACCACTAGTTTGTAGCAAACCATTCTCAAACCAGAGGAAATAGTGCATTTATTGGGGGTTATGTTTAGCTGCTGATTTGGTGCTTTAGTGAGTATATATCTGGCGGCAAGGTGGTCTATGTGGGATTCAGACAAAGTGTGTGCATTCATTGTAATGAGGGAACATGTCACCCAATGCAACAGTGTGGCTCACTGATCTTCTTTTTGATGTGTCTTTTGGACAATAATGGAGCTCTACAGTACAGTGGAAGAAGATGTATCAGGCTTTAGGTCAATACCTGGATCAGTTTATTGTTGGTTTGGGTCTTGACATGGGACATTAACAAATATATTGGCAGCCTTATAATTTAAAACAAGCATCAAATCAGTTAGTCAATCAGTTCCTAAATATTCTTTTTTTTAAACCTCCTAGCAAAGAAAGTCATGGAGATACCCACTTCAGTACATTGTTGCTCTTTGACAAGGAGGTCAATTAACCACTCCACAGGTGTCTTTTACTACCAGCTGTTTCCACTGAGCAATCAGTCCCCGTCAGCATTAGGAATCGTTTAAAAGCAGCCCATGTAAGTCAAAGCCACCACAGAGGCTTCTGCTGAAATCTGCAGGTCTGCTAGCAGGTAAGTGATGGGTTTGTTTAGGCTGTGATGCTTTCACTCATTGTTGGTGTAATCTCATTGTTAACTTGAAATTCCAACTTCATTCTCCTTTAGAATTTGCAGTCTTTTTGAGCAGTTAGAAATCTTGAACCCATCTGCAATTTATCTACTAACTTGTGCTACAATGAGGTGAGTAAATTACTGTATATTCTTTGATGCTACTCAACAACTTCATGACCTAAAAATCCTCGTCTTTTATAGGGCGTTGTGGATTTCATTTCTGCTGATTGGGAGCATTGCCTGTGTTCCTACAGGGAAAAGTAAGACAAAATGAATAAGAAAACACTAACTATAAAACTAAACATGTTTTAGCTTAACTATTTAATGGCATCAAATGAACACAACTAAATCTGTTTTTGTTTTTCTCTCCAGAATTTAGTGCAAACAATGCTGACCCAAGCTCCATGATGCGGCTGCCATTTTCTTATGGGTATGGGTACAGTGGAATGGGGGTGAGTTCGGACTCAGGCAGCAGCTTCCCTCAACCAAGTCTATCCAACCCAAGCTCTGACAAAGCTGCTGAACTTCCTCCTGCTCCACAAGATGCCATTTCCAGTGCTGGGGCTGGCAGTTACAGTGGCTCTCCAGTATACTACAGCGGTGCCAACATGGCTGCCGGTAATGCATTTTATGGTGGTTATGCTAGTTCTGGGGATGAACGGTATGGCTATGACAACAGTGCTCCAAGTGGTGGCTATGGCGGTTCAGCCAGTGCTTTTGTGGGGGACAGCTGGAGCTCTGGATCTGCTAACAGCTATGATGGTGGTGACAAAAACGCTGAGCCAGTCTTCAGTGACGTGTCTGATCTGGAGCCAGTCTACTCCTTCAATTCACGTTCAAGCTACCAGAGAGGAAGAGCAGTGTTTGCTCAAACCCGCTACAGCCCAGAAGAGCCTGTTCCCCAAATCATGCCAGTATCTAGACGCATCAGCAAAACCTCTAAGCCACGTAGTCCTGCTAAAGCTCCAACCAAGGGTGGCTTCTAAAGACCCTCTAGTAAGACACAACTCACTTTTAAAGTCCATTGATCAACTGACTCACTAATACTGTATCTTTATCTTTTGCAGGTTCCAGATGATCCTGCTCATTCTACTAAATGACCCAATGACAATAAATTGACTTGTCTTAATTTGTCTTGGTTATTTTGTAGCTAATACTTCCACAGCATGTTAAGTGTTACAGCAGCTTGAAATTTTTGCCTCAGCAGCTAACTGGTATGTAGAACCAAACAGTGGTTCAATAACAAATGAGCTTGTGTTGTCTAAACACTGCTTTACATGAGCAATTTTCAATTGTTAGTGTGATGGCGGAGTTGAAATGTGTCATTGAAAACTTCTGATGGTAGCACGCTGCAGTCATGGTTTGCAAAGTCTGGCTCTGGAATTTTAGGTTTTGTTTTTTTTTTTTTTTTTTTTAAAGGCGATAAATGTGGCCCCAATTACTTCAATGTTGGGTGAGTAATTGATAAATGATGATTTTGGGTGGTGTGTTTCTAATCTCAATTTTGTAATTATGTATTCTATAACTTTAAATGCAGTAAGAAAACTTTATTATATTACTGTGGCCTGTCCATGAGTGTAATTTGGCATGAAATCCCACATTTTTAATTTAACCAAGATCATATTAGATGCTCTCGCCTTAATAGCAAATCAGTCTGCTGGAAAATTGAAATTTATACATGTTATTAAAGTCCACATGCATAGGAGGTTTAAAAAACACAAAATGAAAAAACGGCCTAGATGGCACCTCTCCATATCACATCCACTTATGAGAACATCAAGCCAATCTACAAAAAAAAAAATTTTTTAATTAGAAACACATTAATGGCGACGTCAGTCAGGAATAAAGATTTATTTAGTTTGTACAGTAAGGGGACAGTAATAATATATAGGCTATTTTAATATAATGCTTAAGCAGTAATCAGTTCTGATATAAATGGTCGAAGAGGCCGTGTGTGATCTTCCCTCCAAAACTAGCATATTAAATTGAAATTAAAACACTTTAAAACTTACACCTCAGGAGTTCTTACCTGTCGGGATCCTTCGGGAAACGGTGGAAGGCCAGGTGCGGGGTGTTCCACTGATAGTTGTTGCAGTTAATTGCACTACACTGTTTTCTTTTACTTTTTTTCTCTTCTCTCCTTGACATCTTGCATGTTGTCTGGGTGCAACAGTCCAAGCTCAACAGTCCAAAATGGCGGCAGCGCCCCTAGTGGCTGTTGGCAAAAATTCAACGGAGCTTCGCCTCTTGGTATCCATGCTCTTTGGCCGAACCCTGCTTCACCTCGAGCGAGCCTATCAGCAGCCAAAGCGCTGTGTACGTATATATGTCTGGGACGGTGCGTGTTGACGTATAATTTCAGCGCCATTTTGAGCTGTTTTTAGCAGCATGGCTAGGTTGGCTCAGATTAAAAACTAATGCTGTAAATCATCTCCAGACTTGTGCATGACTATAAACTTGGTTGTCTAACGTTATGTTATGGCGAGATGACGTCAGCTATCCTCTCAGCGATAAATATTCTTACAAAACCTCTTGGCGGTAAGTGGATAACTTAGCTTGACAGCTCGAGGATAACTGATGTTACCAATAACAGTACATTTAACGATTCTGTGATACGTAATTAATAAGTACAGCGTGGTATGGGTAGCATTTTGTACGTACGCAGTATAGACCGTACTTTAACAAATGACAAGGTGCATGAATAAAATGTGTAAGTATAAAAGCAAGTGTTTGGTGGTCACCTTGCCAGTTTCAAAGTGTAAAGTCAGAAGCATGTAGCTATTTATTTAGTATCGCTGTATCGGTCAGTGTTTTCAGACAGAGATGCAGAGTCCCCAAAATGAAGTTCCAGCAGTGACTCGGTGTTGTGTCTGAACATTACAGATGAAAGGTAGCAACTGAGTACACTTAAGTATTCGAAGTTAGGAGCTGACCTGCTGCACATTCCTAACACATTCACAGGGTGTCTGCAGGTCCTTAGGAAGTCTTAAAGGTCTTAAAAGCGACAAACATCTAATTCCATTTATCCCTATCTTTTAATTTCTTTATATTGAGTCAAAGCTCTTCTAGGTTTAAGTCTCTGATGTTATAAAATGTTGTTAATGTTCTTAAATGATGTTATCTTTAAATCTACCACTGAACCTGATACTGTCTTTTCACTAAATTTGCACTCACCTGTTGGCAAAATATAGATTCATCTAACTCACTCTAATAACCATATTCCTACATAAGAGCTACCTGTGCATGGGACCACATCTACGTCTTACCTTTGTACTTATTTGGATTGCTTGTATAAGAATACAACAAAAATCTGTCTTAAATTCTGTAAAAATGATCTTGAAAAGATCTTAAAAGCACTAGATTTAAGTGTCTGATACCTGTAGACACTCTGATCCACTCGATGTTCTTTATTATTTTCATCTGACATTTGTCTGTGTCCCCGATGGTGCTTGTTAAATTGTTAGGTGTCACTTAAACCATGCATTCAGTGTGATACAATGTGTCAGCAGCACTGGGAAACAGTCTACATATTAGGGCTGCAATGCTAGGCAAAAAAACCCAGAACACAGATTGTGATTATTTTGACAGATAATATGACATGAGTTGCAATTTTTGGGGGTGAATGGTATTTTTTGCTTTTGATTTTCACTAAAAAATATATATATAAAACGATGTGATTTTTGCTTGGGTCTGTACCAAACAAGGATGTTCCCTTACGTCTGGGATATGATTCCTAGGACAGGGCATCTCTGTAGCACCACAGTGTTTCATAGATAATGGTATGTTGTGATACATATTACTTTTATCAAAAAAATGCAGCATCCTGTGATTTGGATGTTGCAAATGGCCATATTGTGATTTTGCTAATACTTCAATTCAATGTGCAGCCCTACTACATGCAGTTCTCATAATCCTGTACAGAATTGGTAATGCACAACCCACAATGTGATGTTCTGTGTGCTGTGTTCTGCAGAGGCGACTGTACACAATGCTCAGTCCTCACACCAGGAGGCTCTCCTGGCAGTGCTGCAGGCCAACAGAGCCCTTCTCCTGGAGCAGCTTCAGAGCGAAAGCAGCTATGAGGAGGTGAGGAGGCTTAGGGAGGAGGTGATGGCGGCGGCAGACTGGTTCTCCAGCAACACAGAAGACGTCACATGGGCCTTTGTACAGGAGTGTCTCCTACTGCTCCTCACCTTAGCACAACACCTGTCTGCTGAACTCGAACTTTTCAAGCAGACCCCTGCTCCATCTGCAGCTAAACAATGCACCCCTGAAATGGCTCCACCTTTACCTCCTGATGTCCTCAGCGTCACCCAGCAGAAGACGGTTGGAGCAGCTCTTCAGTTCGTTGTTTCTCTAGGGCTCTGCCCGTATTTGGCCCCTGGAGTGGGTGTGCCGCTGGGTCGCAGGTCAGCGTTTGGAGCCATGGTGGAAAAACTTGTCCACGGTGGGGCTGTGCCAGCAGGGGGGCACCGCCTTCTTACAACCACGAATGTCCTTTTGAAGTTTGCAGAGCTGTCATCTCTTGCCACAATTGTGTTCATACGGCACCTGGGGGATGTAATGGCAGCGCTGTGCCAGCTTGGCTACCAGCCACGCCGGGCAGAGAGACGTGGCACAGAGGTTGAGAAGGTAAACATCTGGATATGATAGAATGCTGTCGAAACTGCTTTTGATGAGTGTTGTCAAGAGAAATAAAAGTTATCCATTTTCTTTCTTGAAAACCTTTGAAATACAGGAGCTCAGTGGGGAGGAATGTCGAACTTGCAAGGAGGCCCTCAAAAGCCTTCTAGGAAAAGTCTACCAGCCGATTATCATCAAGGAGCTGTTGATCCTCCAAGGTGGACCCAAACAGGTCTGCATGTTTATGTTTGGTGAGAGAAACAGCTGGAAAAAGGAGTGTTAATACTGTGGTTTTCAGTTGAAACATTTGAAATAATTACAGTGTGTAGCTGCTGCCCCTTTGTAAGATGTTAGCAGTGTCCAAGCACTAAACAAAGAAAGTCAAACTGAAAAAGTGCAACAGGTTTAAGTGTCCAAATAATTCAATAATAATACAACAATAGTTGCCATGATACATGACATTTAGTTTAATATGCTTTATAAAATTATTTAAAAACTCTATTTCACTATAAAACAGAATAATCTGTATAAACAGATTCTGCATCTGTAGGCAATGGGACAAGATTTTGGTATCGCAAACATTGTGGTTTCTGTTTGTCGTCCAAGTAATACTGACCAATCACGTTTGAGTGGCAGTTCATGTGAAGTGCAAAAGAGCCGGAACACACTGGCTAAAATAAAAATCCAGAGCCCGTCGGCTGTCATCTTACAAGAATTTAGCTTTTTTAATTTTTTTAATTTTCTACATTTATATATAGATATCTGTTCATTGAGATTAGCTGAAATGGCCGATGCATGGAAAGGGAAGTGTTGACCCAGATTTATGCTGGCTATACTGGATTAGCCTGAACTTTGTCTGTTGCCCCCAGAGGCTTAACTTTGTCAGACCAATAGCTGCTGGGTTCTGATGAGAAGACAAATATGCTTCTCTATTATTGAAGTTGCCCTTTGGTGGTTTTCCTTAAAGCTATACTATGTAGGATTTTCCTAAAAAACGATGCATAGACTCATACAGACATAATTCCTCTCAGTCATCACGTATGACCCACTCTCAGTGTGTGGTGGTGTATTTATTTTTTGTATTTTTCTGCAGAGACCTGCCCTCTACCTGTATTTACTTGTTTTCTTCTTATTTTCTGAGTTTGGGGATTTAATGAGTGTGTACCTCCACAGTGCTCAGGTGAGGTCAGGGCTTTATAAAAAGGTAGCGACCAGTTGCCAGACCATAAGGCAGGGACATAGCACCGAAAAACACAAATACAGTGAGACAAAAGACAGAACGAGAGTGAATCTGGGGTTGGCTTTTACTTTAGCTGTCAAGCGTGTTTACAAAGACTAACAGACAATCCTACATAGCATACCTTTAAATAAGCTGCGCCGCTATATTTTATCATCAGGTCCAAAGCCAGTTTTTAGCTGCTGTGTGACTGGCATTTTTTCTGCTTTGACCTTATAAACCTACGTGTTTTTTTTTTATCACATAATATTAAATAGTTTCACCAAACCGATTCTGTTTTGTTTTTCAATTCAGATTTCCAAATAAGGTGTTTGTGAGGCTCACATGTCTGTGGGGACTTGTTTTATATGTACTGTCCCTCCTTCCAGTCTGGCGCAGGAGGAAGCTCCAACAGCAGGGCAGCTCTGGGATCAGCTCCCGCCTGGCTGAGGCGTCTGTGTGGTCAGCTGCTGTCCGAGCGCCTGATGCAGCCTAACGGTGTCCAGGCTGTAGTCAGAGCCATCTTGGAAGGAGGAACAGGTGAGTAGGAGAGGAGTTAATGAAGGAAGAAGGGAGGAAGGAAAAGTAGTGTGGACAACAGTCTAACTGAAATAAGAAGACACATAAATATCCACTTAAATGTAATGCATGTTAACTATTCAACCTGAACAACAACAGCACTAAAGTAAAACATCAGCATTGCACTGAGTTCTCTGTCTCCAGCACACTATGTTTGCCCCTAATGAATCTTTTTATAGAATTTAAATTTGATGTATCTGGACCAAACTGAAGCGCTGTGTCTGTCCTGCAGGGGGCGAGTCAGACTGGAGGAAATGTGACGGTGTGGCCAAGATTCTGGTGACCTGCCCTCAACAGTCTGCATCAGCAGACACCTACTACGGACAAGTCTGTCATCAGGTCAGCTCAACACACACATGTACACACACTGGAATATGCACTAGTCAGGGTGTTAACATGCCCTAAAGAAACCAGATTTCTCAGAGATAGCAGGTTACACAGGTACACTGCAGTCATCAGGTAATTGTGAGTCTGTGTATACATGCAGCGGACTGTATTCTGGCTAACTTCTTTTAATTGTATCAGTGATAGAAGATGCTGTTTCCTACCTTTTGTTTCGGTATGTGACAGACAGACAGACAGAAGAAACAGCTTTTTTTCATAGCAAGAATGTGTCAGAATTTTACAGATAGTACTTAAAATAATGGAATTATTTTGAAGATGAGGTTGCATCACTATGTGATTTATCCTTCCTTTCATCCTGCTGCTCTGTTGTCACAGTGGTAGTTTTGTCTTTGCGCATGCACACAGACTTTGCACAAGTCCTGCACATGTGGGCATGTAAAAAGCAGATTAGAAACCATGTTCATGACCAAAAAAAAATCTGAATTCTCCAGGAGAAATCTAGCTAGTGAAGTCAGTCGGGGCAAAAACATGAGCAGTCAGGTGATCAAACAGTTTGTAAAATAAAAACCCAGAGGTGTGCACTTTGAAGCAAGTTGGACAGAGCCAGGCTTTCTTTGCCTTAGTTGGCGCAACAAAATCTAAATCCGCAGTCAGAGATAACAGGTATCACAATGGTGGTTATCAGCTTGCTCTGTTAACCCATGAAGCGCACCATTTCCTGAGGCTCTATATGCACCTGATACAGGGGGTTGTTTGGTGCATCATTTAAGTCCTCCACTGCGCAAAATGGATCGATAGCGTGCCGCCTACTCCCGCCTCCGAAGAATATGAAAAAAATTATAACAGCAAAAAGCAACTCTGTTTCTTCAAATGAATGCAACAGAGCAGTGTTGGCAGAAAATTACCAGTTGTGTAAACTCGTAAGTTAATATATTAATCTCATCACTCAATGAACTCTCAATGCTACTGTTCATTTCTAACTTGCCAGGTGCACATTCTACAGCTCTTAAACCTTTAACTTGATGCAGCACATTTAAATGTTTTACTCAAGAACTGCATTTAGGTGTGAAGGAGACTTGGAAATCACTTCATCTTTTGGCCAAAGAAAAGTGAAATAAATGTTACTGATTGAATATTATATGTCGTAATAAATTCCAATGGACTAATCAGTTTTGTAATGGGTGTTTTATTTGTTTAGTTATAAACAAACTTTAGCAAAGCAGGATCACGTATAAAAACTTTGAAGTTGTAATGTTATGTTTTGAAGGAATTACACTGCATTTTATATGCAAGTAAACATCATACTGATTAATAATATGGTGAACTTTTAATGTATGCAACAGTGATTTTATAGCAATTACTCACAGTGTGATTCCTTAAATACGTGAAGAAAACTTTGTTTTTCTCACATACCTCCACAGTGAACACAGAATCCAAAAAAACATTCACATTCTTCATGAATTGACGTAAACAGGGACAAAACTATATTAAAACAACTATTTACAAACTTGTACAACTTGTTCAGTATAATTCAAGTCTCATTTCTCCAGTTGTATGCTCAGTACTTCACAAAAGTGCATTTTTGCTAAAACACTCAACTCTGCTCAGGCAGAACTCAGAGAATGCTACTTGTACCCAGATGTGTTTTATATTGCAACGTTTTAGCAAATTTGCATGTGTTTGGGAAGTACTGAGCCTACAGCTGGATAAATGAGACTGAGATTAAACTGCACAAGTTGTGTGAGTTTGTAAACAGATGTTTTAATATAGTTCTGCTGTTGTTAAATGTGCTCCCTGTTTGCTTCAATTATTGAAGAATGTTTGCCTTTTTGGATTCTTCGTTCACCATGGACGCATGTGAGAAACATATTTTCTTCATGACTTTAAGGAAACAGTGGTGAGCAATTGATACACAAATGGTCATTTCTCTGAAATATTCTTTGAAAGGACAGCCACCATTGTGACATTGAAATCTCAGGCTTTAGGCCCAGTGCGCTAACCCACTAATCTTACTTCATAGTACAGCCCTCAGGTTAGCTAAACCCATAACCAGATGAGGTTATGCTAAATGTGTCAATCTTAACAGTATGTAGTAGACATCCATCACAGTTTACAGGCACACTTTCTTGTTCAACTTTTAACTTATTGTACTTTTTTAGACCCCTGATGCTTTTAAGTTGGACTGCATCAGTAATTATTAATTTGTTAGTGTGTTTGTTTGTTTTTTAAATTTTTGTCTAGATGCTTGACCTCCTGCACTTCAAGGACAAGCTGACAGCCCAACAGTTTCAGCGTGTGGCCACCAGGTCGCTGCTCCTCATGGTGCAGGAGAAGCCCAGTGTGGCCCAGCAGTACTTGCTGACTCCTCTGCTCGCACCTCTCCACCGCTGCACCACCGCTTCCAGTCAGTAACATGACCATCATATCCACATGTTAGATGATGCATTCAAAGTAGAGTTAGTGTTGATTAAAAACAAAAAGAGTTCTGTTTGGCCACAGAAATGACAGTTGCATCTTCCAACTCTTTGAAATAATATTTTAGTTGGATTTTGAAATAACTTCAGTAAGTTGCAGCAGTCCTGCACAGTTTGAGATGCTCAAATGAGTCACCCAAACTGCTGTTTTTATGCCTCAGCACCAGCAATAGCTGTGGGCAAAGGCCATCCCATGGTTGTGAATGTGATATCTCAAGAACGCCTCATGGGAATTTCTTTAAATTTGGCACAAATGTCCACTTGGATTCAACAATGAACTGATTTGTTTTTGATGGCCATAGGTCAAAAATCAAAGTCACTGTGACCTTGTCTGTCTTATTCCCGTGAATGCAATATCTCAAGAACACTATGAGGGAATTTTTTCAAATTTGGCACAAATGTTCACTTGGACTCAATGATGAACTGATTATATTTTGGTGGTCAAGGGTCAAAGCTCAAGGTCGCTGTCTCCTTGCGTCCATCTCATTCTCGTGAAAGAAATATCTCAAGTACACCTTAAGAGAATTTCGTTAAGTTTGGCACAAATGTCTACTTCGACTCGACAATGAACTGATTAGTTTTTGTTGGTCAAAGGCCAAGGTCACTGTGATCTTGTCTGTCTCTTTAAATTTGGCACAAACTTCCACTTGGACTGAAGATTAAACTGACTAGAATTTTGTGGTTAAAGGTCATGGTCAGCATGGCCTCACAAAATATGTTTTGGGCCGTAACTGAAGAATTCATACACTAATTATGAAAAAACTTAACACAAATGTCTAATAGGATAAATGATAAAGTGATGACATTTTATGTCCAAAAGATCAAAGGTCAGCTTCACTGTGTCATAATGTTCTGCAAAAAACACTTTTCACATGTGGCCTTTTTTTTTTAAATTCCTTTAATTTCTTATATTACAAGCAATACATTATTCAATTAGTCAAGCTATACAACGAAAAGGCGGTTGAGCTAACATGCCGCACATGTTGTGTCTACTCAAGATGTACAGGTTGTGTTTTTATGAATTTAGCTATCATCACCTCGTCTCAAAACCAGCAGGTGGATGATTTGTCAGATACCAACAGGGCTGAGCACTGTGGTGCATGTGTGTGTGTGTTTTCCAGATGAAGGTCATTCCCAAGTTGCTGTGGAGGAGTGGGAGCTCACACGTTGTATTACGGATGTGTACAAGGTGAGGACACCCAAAGGCACACCCAAAGAAATTACTTGGTCTGTTGTCAGGCTTACCTAGTTCAATTACGTATCAAATTTCCATCCAATTGAGTCAAGTCATTCAAACATAAACCAAAAAAAGTAATTAAAAAACACTGAAGTGAATCAACTGAGAATTTATGTAACTATAGCTCACAGAATGTGTCTGCTTTACTTTGATAAGGTTTATGTAATTATTGTTAATTAATTCTATGCATACAGATACGTTGATGTTCATTAACATATTTGAAATACAATGAATCAGGACCCATCAGGACCCAGTAGCATTAATACTATAAAAGATGTGTGGTCTAATGTGTCCCACACCACCTCATTAAGTGGTTTGAATGAATAATGAAACTGTAGCTGAATGATATTCATTGAATTCTGTAAAAATACAATAAGCTGATCACAATTCCTTGATGACATTAGTTTTTTAAAAGCAAGTAATTCAAAATATTTAATCGTTTCCAGCCTTGAGGTTTTTTGTAAACAAGACAGGTGTTTGCAGTAACAAACTAAGTCAGAACTCTTCTGAATAATAATGGTTATATTGATGCAGATGTCATTGGTTATTAGGTGTCGGGGCAGTAAAACTGATGTGTCCTGCGAAAACTGTATTTTTCTCACTGTCTCTAATCCTTATTTTACCTCTCAGACAGTGTTTTGGTCTCATTGTCTTTTCTCTCATGTCTTTTGTTGCTGTCAGATCTGGGTGGTTGGAAACAGTCCGTCAGCTTCTCTCCTCAAAGCACTAGAAGACGTTCTTCCTGTTATCTTCACGCTCTTCTGTTTCACCAAGCAAAACGTGTCCCACCTACGGTAATATTTTCTCTGTGTAATTAGTTATAGTTTTTATGTCTCGTACTTTCAGAAATAACAACTGCAACGGACTTTCCTTTCACAAACTATTCAACATAAATGAATCCCTGTTTAGTCTCTGCCTTTTAGCCTGTAGCCAAAAGGATGCTTGGTAAGAAACCCTTTTAAGAAAAGTTTACTTTGGAAAATAGTCAGCTGTAACTATACATGAATTGTAGTTAATCTGCTCTAAAGCAGGACACTTCAAGTGTGCGTTGTGTGTGTTCTCTGTGCTCCACAGCGCCCCCTGTCAGGAGATTTTGCTGTGGTACCTGAGCCACACTGAGCCATTTGCAGCCCTGTCAACACTGAAGCAGCTCTCAGGTCTGCAGGGACAGAGGAGTGAGTTAGCAGCAGACTTCCACTTCGCCCCGGGGAGTGATGGAGGGGTCAGACTCAGCTCCAAAGAGAACTGCAGGTGACTGAGACTTAGAAACACATGATGGACATGTTTTAACCAGTGATCTTTGTGAAAGAGAACCACCCAGGACAAAAACATAATGCATAACGTAGAATAAGTTTCTTTGTTTTGGGCCAATCAGCCACAGTAAAGGACCCACACTTTGTTTATCTAATCCCACCTTTGCTGTGATGATAATTATTAGTATAAGTTGCCTCTCTTAATTTCTCAGTATCTTCCCTCACGTCTCCTTTCTTGTCTCTCAGTGATGAGGACGATGCTCTGTATGAGAAGCTGTCAGGGGAGCAGTGGAGGCTGGAGTGTCTGATGCAGCTGCTGGCTGAACTCAAAGACTCTGATCTGCCTGGAGACTTCTTCCTGGACCTGCTGCAGGTAAGGTGTACACCACAGATTGTATAACATAATAAATATAGCCACTATGATGTCACCCATTGGTTTGTGGACTCCTGTTCTGAAGCCTAGAGTTTAGCATTTTTGCCGTCACCATCTTGCATTTTTGGAGCCAGGCGTGACCATATTTGGACAAGAGGGTGGGGATAACCCTAATGGTAAATGCTAGTGTAGTTAGCACAGTGCATTTACAGCTATAGTTAACTGTTTAAAACCATTTGAACAAAATGTAGTTGCCAGAAAAACTGAATATTCGACTTTTTGTTACCAAAATGTTACAATTAACTCTCATGAACCGCAAATACACTGAGATAGCGACAGCTACAGCTACATCTATACTCTCTATCTGGGGTTAGGCCATGGTTACGTTACCTAGCCTGTGTTGTTGCCGGTGGTTGTGGTCTGTCAACAGACAGCACCCACCTGTCACTCAAAGCTACCGTGCCCTTTATTATCCATAACTTTAACCCTAAATAACATTTAAACAGATAAGTTATATAAAAATTCATCCCCTGCACAGATGTCATGAATGTTGAAACTAGCCACAGAGACCAAACTGTTTTTTATACCAGGCAGTAAACAGGTTTATTTCTGCTGTAAAGTTGAGTATTGAAACATGGGGGTCTATGGGGATTGGACATCTTGGAGCCAGCCTCAAGTGGCCATTAGAGGAACTGCAGCTTTTGGTTACATTTTTCTGCCCCTGAGGTTCCGCTTTGTCAAAAAAAAAAAGTCAAACATGATTCAATTCAGTTCCATGAATACTTCTTTTGTATTTAGTTGTGAAGACTGTGGCAGAGAAGTCTCTTCAACAGTGTTGGTTTTGAGGTTGTAGTGTGTGTAGATTGTATTCTGTTTTACGGTGTTTCACTTGTTTGTGCTTGGTGGAGAAGGTAACCTCAGTCAACAGTCCATCATTTACTTGCCTCTCTTGCAGGAGCTGGCCAGCTGGGCAGCTGAAGAAGCAGATGACGAAAAGAAAGCTGAGCAGGAGTTGGACATGTCGGCCATGACTCTCCTGGAGGTGGAGCAGCAGTTGTTGGATCCAGCTGCGAAGAGAGGCCAGAGACTAGCTCTGCTTCAGGTGTTGGCTGTGATGGTTGAGTCTCTGCAGCATACTGTACTGCTGAGAAAAACCTCACAGGTGAGTGGAGAGATATGCACCCAACAGGAGAAGCAGAAATGCTAAATTCCAAAACCCAGGCTCTGTAGGCGCTATAATGCAGGGCCAAAGCAGACATTGAGTTGCTCGTATTTTTTTTTTTGTTTTATTGTGTTGTTTTTCACAAGATCATGGAGTTGTGATGCAATGCAGGTAATCCAAACTTTATCACAGCTATACACATACACATACTTTACATTTATTACTTTAATACCAACCTACTGTAGTAGCCACAGCTTAACACAATACATTGAGACCATAGATACATGCAAAATGTGGCCTGATTTACCCTGAAGCTCATCCTCCTGGGACTGCTTCGCTTTTTCCCCGGCATATCTCAGTTTCAAATCAGTCTGTGTTCCTATGAGAGTTATTGTAATGGAAGCAGGCCACATTGAGTCATGTCACCACACAAAAATAGCCTAACTGCTTCATTTCTGGTTGGGTTGTTGGGGTGGGGGGCTGGCAGCTATTGTAAGGCTGACAAACATTCCCTCACAGATTAGGAAACGTCTGATAAACCTCACTGGCTATAATATTATAGTTAGATATCTCACCTTCGGATGTCTTGAAGGACTGAATAGGTTATTTTCAAAAGGGCTTTTAAAAGTGTCTTGGTACTTGATCAAATTTAGCTCTAGTTTTTAGTACTATATTCCATTAATCACCCTCCAACAATCTTCACCTTAGGGTTGAACTTTTATGTTGAACATATTTGAGCTCCTGAATCTCTTTCTGCATTGTCCATGATTCTGTTTGTCCATTCTCCAGGTGGTGGACTTCATGGTGTCCCTGCTTCAGAGGGCTTGTGTGGGTCTGGATCAGGCCACTGGTCCAAATCTTGAGAACCCAGTAGAGAGCCAGACACTGAGCATGGGGATGGGCCTAGTGGCCACTCTGCTGTCTGGACCTCAGGTACTCATGTCTTACACTCCACACATCAACATGTTGCAGCATCTACCTCATGATGCATGTATATTGTATTTTCTATGCAATAGGAAACTGAGAACTGTTTTTAAAGCTTGTTACACTACATTTAGGTGTAGAAATTTACCCCACTGGACAATAGTCAGGTTGTACTGGCTACACTTACACTTTACTGCAGCAAAATGAGGATCTTAATGACTGGAAGTCAAAGCAGGATTTTTTTAGCCACTGTATCCTGTGGAGCAAGGAAAATTAAATTTACAGTCAGCGTAAAAACAATCAGATGGAAGTTAACGATGCTATAAAACTAATCAAAAATGAAAATATTAAGATAACACTGCAGTATTAAACCACAGTATCTCAAAGAAGGAAGAGACATGCAGGCAGCACACAGTAAAATAGTACCAGTGATCATCTAGTGGACTGAAGAGCAATTTATTTTATTATTCTAGCACCAAAAGTTGTATTAAAATATGTATTTGCAAGAATTAATAATATATATTATAAAGATCAATATTTGGCATCCATATATCAATAAAATATTGCCACTCAAAATATCGTGATACTATGCTGTATTGATTTTTTTTTTTTTTTTTTTTTTTTGTTACCCACCCCACAAAACGTGTCATATCACTAACCGTTAAAGGAATACTTTACCCACAAAATGATCATTTGTATATCAGTTCCTCTCCACATGTTACCTTGAATTCATGAAAAAAACTTTGTGTTTCTCGCATGCCTCTACGGTGAACGAAGATTCCAATAAAGTGAACATTCCTCATGAATTGAAGTAAATGGGGACCGTGTTTAACAACAGCAAAACTATAATCAAAGCATCCGTTTACAAACTCTCACACAACTCGTGCAGTATAATCCAAGTTTCATTTATCCAGTCATATGCTCAGGGCCTCCCAAACACATGCAATGACACTAAAAAATTATGATTTAAAAAAACAGCAGTACAAGTCACAAGCACGGCTGAGTCGCGTGTCTGGACGTGTATGTGCGTTTGAACACTGCTTAAGTGGAGCTCATAGGCACATGCATGACCTAGCACATGCAAGGCACGCTACTCCATGGCGGAAGGGTTATATATTGATATAGTTTCGCTGTTATTTAAGGCAGACCCTGATTACTTTGATGCATGAAGAATAATGGCCTTCTTTAGATTCTCAGTTCACAGTGGAGGCATGTCAGAAAAAGTTTTCTTCATGAATTCAAGGTAACATGCGGTGAGTATCTGATGTACAAATGGTCATTTTTGGTGCCAAGTATTGGTTTAACTCAGAATCTGCTGTATTTGGCTATGTGATTTGATTACAGTAGGTGGACAGCAGTGACCTGAAGAGTACAAGTTGTTAGTAGGATTCAATGCAGCCTATAGTTGTGGCAGAAGAATTGTGCTCTGCTGCCACCCATTTAAAACTCAGAACACCAGTGTCACAGTTGGCAGACACAATGGTAACTACTGGCTGTCTGAAAGCATCTTAAATATCAAATATATGTTCTTCAGGGTTTACCCCAGGAAATATATTACAAAAGAGGTAAGCTCCCCCCTGCTCTCTTCAAGTCCTCCTCTCCCCTTTTTAATGTTACAGCTTAGTGCAGAAGACTACTGCTCTATGTCGAGACTGCTCCCACCACTGCAGACGGTGTCTCAGAAGCACCCTGAGGTAGTCATCCAGGAGCTGGCATCCAACCTCAGAGCTGTCATTGCCACTCACGGTGCCTACCAACCTGAAAACATCCCCACTGCTGCTCAGCTCTCCAGAGACCCTGAAACAACAGCTAAGAACAACAGTGTGCCTTTTAGGAAAAAGATAAAGATGCAAACTGAAGGCAACAACTCTCAGACCAGTCCTCATTCACCTCCCCGGGACAGTAACTCACCCAGCAACACCCACGTCAGACAGCCAGCGTCCTCTGGAGGGTCGACAGCAGGAAGAAGTCAAGAAGGTGGAGGCAGGATTTCTGGCACCAGTAAGCTTTTACCTCCTACCAAGCCTTTTTCTGACTTGCTGCTGGAGGCGTGTGACCCGGACGTGCCAACCAGAGCGGTCGCCCTAAGGGTCCTGACCCAGATGATGCAGAAGAGAGACCCACAGGCTGTCCAGGCCCAGGAGAAAGTCCTCATGGTGGGTTACATTGCTTTGTACTTCAGCTTTGTCATTCATGTTTTAGCATTCAGTTATGATGCTTTGAAAATATTGATCAGTTTTTTCATTAATTTTCTGAGAACTGGTAAACTTTTTTAAAACACGTACATAACATATATGAAAGTTAGATAATATTCTCGATATTTTTTTCTTCCCATTCAGCTCATACTTACTTATCAAGGTGTTTGTGACCGGTTGCACGAAACAGCTCAAGTTGTTTGTTTGTTTTACTTTGCTTTGGTTGCTTAGGTCTTTTGTGCAACGATCTAGGAATTCCTTAAGTATAAAACTAAGACAAGGAGAAAACCATAAATACAGTAAACATTTTAGGTAAACCTTAAGGAGAAGACTTAAGAGTGTTTTGTGCAACCAATTTTAGTTTGAGAAAACCTTAACTAGGACTTTAAGGAAAATCTTAACTTAAAGTGTTTTATGCAACTGGCCCCCGGTCCTTAAAATATCAAACCCAATTTCTACATATTAGGCCTTAAAATGGAATTTGTGAGGTCTTAGTTTGCCACAAACCTTTTATCTAATTTCATTTATCAATTTTTTAAATTTCTTTTTGTAAAAATGAGTAAAGCTGAGTGAAAGTCCACATTGCTGATGTTAATAACCACAAGACCTACCACTGAAACGAATACTGTATTTTTACTTCATACTTGCACTAACCTGTAGATTAACCTAAGTCACAATAATAAGCATATTCCTACATAAACCTACCTCTGCACAGGACCACATTTACTACTTTCCTTTATACTTATGTGCAGTTCTTGAATAACAAAAAACTAATTTGTCCAAACATCAGTCATAAATTTGGTTAAAGATCACATAGAAAAGGTCTTTGAAAGCATTAAATTTAAGTGTCTTATACCTGTAGATATGCTGGTTAGAAATCCTAAGAAACTTGTAGGGTAACGAGTAGTAAACCTGTGTGCATTCCAAGCAATGCAAGGTTTGGCCCTTTTTATGTACCTCATCACTCCTACTGTTGTGTATTATTCATCTTCTGGGGATCCCCAGCCTCTCTTGCCCTCATAGATGCTTAGATGCTCTTTCATTGGGCATCCTGTTGTCTCTTCTGTGCACCACTCTTTTGTGTGTGTGTGTGTGTGTGTGTGTGTGTGTGTGTGTGTGTGTGTGTGTGTGTGTGTGTGAGTGTGTGAGTGTTTGTGAAAAAATGCTAATGCAGGCTGTAGTCTTTGTTTCCTTCTACCAGTTGTATTTCAAGATGCAATGAGTTGTATCAAATGGAGGTAAATGTATGAATCAAAAAACTGATATTAAGGGAAAGCTTAGGACATGACTTTTAGAGAAAACAATTTTAGCCATTGCTAGTATGTCTTTTGTTGATGAATATGGCCATTAGTGGTACAAACATAACATAAAACAAGCTTGTTGCTTAGTGCACACATTAACATTAATTAGGAATGCACATTTAACATTATGCAGATCAGACTTCATCTATGGTCATCTCCCACTTTCAAATTTGCATGGTCACAGCAGGATCACCCTGCTCACTCTGCAGAGGGTGAAAGTCAACATATTTTCTGGCTGTGTTCAGACCTTCAATAGCACTGCAATTAAAAACTGCAGCCTCTTCATACTGTTATATTGCGTATTTCATTGAGTCCATAACGCTTGTGCAGCAGGGGTCATAATAATGCAGAGGACTCTACAAGAAACAAATTGTTGCCTGGCAGTAAAGTTGAACTTGGTTCAGCTTTTGCAGCAACACAATGTAGATCCAACCAATCAGATACATGCAAGCGCACATTAGTGGTAGATTACTTTTAAAGCGAAGAGTTAATCTCTCATTAGTCGATAAGGAAGAAGAAATTATTGTGGCTGTCATAATTTCCTAGAGATGTAAAATTCTGTCCCAGAATATTAGAAACAGCTGCGAAGAATTTTAGGGTTTGATAAGACGCCAAACTAGCCCTCAACTCCTGGACTGCATTCCATCATGTCAGGAGTATCTGAAGCGACATGCCCATGCTAATGTAGTCCCTGGTGTTGTTATGCGGTGACATCCGTGGCCAGAGGCATTATGTTTTCTGGTTGTCCGTCTGGCCGTCCATCTGTCCGTTTGTCCCATTCTGATGAACACAATATATCAAGAAAGCCATGAGAGAATATTCTCAAATTTTGCACAAATCTCCACTTTGACTCAAAGATAAACTGATTAGATTTGGTGGACAAAGGTCACTGTGACCTCACAAAACATGTTTCTGGCCATAACTTAAAGACTTACTTCACTGCTGGAAGATGTCATTTTAATAAAACTAGGATGTTTATGGAATAGAAACCACAAGTACATGTTTTGTTCGGCAAGATAATCTTCACAAATGAACACCATTTTCATGATTATTGAAGCTTAAATAAAGTCGCCAGAAGTAAAAAGCTAACTTTAGGCTATAGACCTACTGACTGAGCAGCTGTGTTTGCCGCAGCTCAGCATGATGCTGTTCTGTAGTCTCATTTAGCCACTTGTTAGCAACCGCCTTTTTAAAAAAAAACAAAAAAACAAAAACAAACATAGAAGCTTCAAAGTTCACGGGTAGAGTATTTCTAGATTTATTTTATGTCGTAGAACAAAAGGTGAAAGTCTCTAAAGCTTGTGTTAACCACAGACCTTATTTCAGGCATCTAACCAAAAACACATTAGAAAAACCCACTGACTTTAAGATGAGAGAAACACGAATGGTAAAATGCTAACTCATTTCTTGGTTTTAGGACTCATTCCTGGTGGAGTCTATGGTGGCCAGCTGTTAAAGGGATAGTGCACCCAAAAATGAAAATTCAGCCATTATCTACTCACCCATATGCCGATGGAGGCTCAGGTGAAGTTTTAGAGTCCTCACATCACTTGCGGAGATCCAAGGGGAGAGGGGGTAGCAACACACAACTCCACCTAATGGAGGCTTACGGCGCCCCAGATTCAAACGTCCAAAAATACATAATTGAAACCACAAAATATCTCCATACTGCTTGTCCTTAGTGATCCAAGTGTCCTGAAGCCCCGACATAAAAAGATGTTTGGAAAAACGTAATTTTTTATGTCGGGGCTTCAGCTGTGAAGAATTTAAGTGTCCAATAAGACGTCAAACTAGCCTTCAACTCCTGGACTGTATTACATCATCTCAGGAGTTCCTCTCTGGGTAATATTTACACATATTACCCACATTGTTTTGTTACAAAGATGGTTGAAAATCGGCATTCATATTCTAATTATGGCAAAATTTCACACAAATGTCTAATGAAATATGATAAAATGATGACATTTAAAGATCTGCAAAAGCACTTTTATGACCATTATTCAACTTGGTATCTCAGGAGCAGAAGGGGAGACATTTGGTTGGATACTGAATTCGTGGCACTAATCCTGGGTGCCCACCTTGAAACTGTGCAGATTGTGTAGATCCTCCGAGCTGCAGGGCTGAAGATATGCTTGTGAACCATCCATATTTTGCTAAAAAATACACTAAAACCTGTTCTTAAGTTTCTTTTAAGTCTTCACCACATATATGGTGATTCTGAACAAACATTGATGTCAGCTGCAACTTAGGTAGTTTGCGGAGACATACAACCTCAAGATGATAATTCTAGTTTTTAATAGTCTGAATGCTTACTAACTTGTGGAGGTGAGTATTGAATTCATATTTTTGAGATTTTGCAGATTTTCCGGTTTGCTTCCATAGCATAGTTGGCAATTATTCTAAGGGCTGGCTCAGGAATGCTTCCACCTTGGCTTCAATATTTAGCCTTGTTAGATGCTGCTTGCTTACTGTGCTGCCTTAGCCACCTATTAGATATTGTGCCATTGTTGCATGCACTGTATGTGTGCATCAGGAGTGTGTAGGTAGGTCGTGGTATTATCTGTGTCTCCTGGGATATGAGCAAACATGTATAATAAATGAGGCAGTTGAACCTCTTCCCCAGAGTGGACAATGGTGCACTCTTGGGACTTGTTAAGGTGGTACGGGCAAGAAAAGATAATAACTCATTTAGTATTCTCTGTAATCAGAGGCCCCCATCTTGTGTGTACCTTAGATAACCTTCAACCCCCTACTGTTACAGCAGAGACCCCTTTATTGATTTTTCTCCCTTTTATGGTGGTCATGGTTGGGCTGATTTCTTCAATATTGTACAGGTCACCTTTCATATGTTCGACCCTCACTCCTTTAATAACTCAAAACTCCAGCAAATTCTATCCAGGGTATCAAAGAAACCCACTCCCCCATTTCCCCCCTCCCACAATCAAACCTACATCTTACCCCTCATAGAACCTGGGGGTAATGTTTGATTATTCCCTTTGATAGTTGGTCGTATTGTCTTTAATGTATTCAGTGCTGTGCCAGTATTGATCCGCTTTGGTTCTCCTGGCAGATCAATATTTGTGAAATTTTTTTATGTTTTTCACACAGAGATGACAGAATATTCCCAATAAGGTGAAACTGAGAGGTATAAAACTATTCACCAGTCTATGTGGTGATTAATCATGCTAATGGTATGTCTTCTCCAGCTCTTCTTAGAAAACCTGGAGCATGAAGACTCATTCGTCTACCTGTCAGCCATTCAAGGTAATTTAATGGTGCAGCTCGGCCAAATAAGATGCTTATGATCATTGATTTTGTGATTATCTATCCACAGAAACAGTCTGTTTAATCCACTGACACTATTAACTGCCTAGCTGAAGCGTTACTCTTGAAACTCTTGAAAGTTAATGAACTGAGTGTGAACTGTCTTCAGGTTTGGCTGCAATGGCTGATTCATACCCAGAGAGGATTCTCGAAAGGCTCCTAAAAGACTTCCAGCACGGTCCATCCCATCCTACATCCAACAAGGAACACTCCCTGGAAACCCGCCTCAAAGTGGGAGAAGTCCTGATGAGGGCGAGCAGGGCAATGGGTGAGCATCATCTGGTGTTTGTTCCATCCATGTTTGTGTGACTTGTGAGGACACTGACTTGACTTGATACCCAGGTTCTGACCCTGAAGAAGGCATCAATTCATGTGATCAGAACAGATCTTTAGGAAGCAAATTTATTCACATAGAGGGGTACATTATCCTCCATATTTTCACCTCACTCCAGTGTGTGAATTTAGATAGTATGCTGGCATCCTAAGAGGCACGACAAGTGTGACATGTAACACAACAGCGCTGGCTTCTAGTGAGATATATAGCATATGTATTGGCAGCATTTTCTCAACAATAATAATTGCATTAACATGACAATAACAATCATTTACCATCTCTGTTATATGGCGGTTGATCTTGTTCTTTGCTTGGAGAGTAAGGAGCTCCTGAACCTCATTGTTTTCCCAATTTGCAGATGTGTTTGGAAGCTGTTATTTTTCTTTGAGTTAGCTGCTAACTGCTAACAGCTACTTCTTAAATCTCATGTGGTGTCTCGAATGCATAGTACGTCCTTAAAACATCACACCCATGCCTCCCATGATCCCATCCTGCTGTCTGTTCTGTTGATACAGACACCGTTACTGCAGGGGCAGACCCAGCAGAATGGACGGTTAAGTTTCTCTTTCAATGCGCCTGATGTTCTACTGCTCCATCTGTGCCCTGAGTGTGCTCTGCACTGCAACAGTGTGGTGCCATAAATAATCAAATGGTTTATTTATTCCAATAGCGCTCCTAATGAACGGTCCAGCCTCACAAATAGAAAATCTTTACATACAGAAAATGTACATATATTCATCAAGTAAACACACAAACAAAGGAATGCTAATGTTGTTCTTTGTCTGCTGGATGAAAAACTTGCTAACACTTTTATGAAACAACTTCAAAAGGGGATAATGTATCAGTGTTGTGTTTTTAGTAAGGGTTCTGCGATATATCAGATATACTCGATGTAATGCGGATTGTTCCACATGGAATATATAAAATGACCATGTCGTGAACATTGAGTATAAATTGTCATGTCATTTTTTCAAGCCCTAGGCATGAGATTCGCTTTAGCATCTTGGCTCTCTCCCCCTCACAGATACACACACACATAAAGAGAGACCCACAAACATGATACGTCACACACGTAGTCCTCCGTCCATCCAGATCACTTTCTCCTAAGCGCCAGTGTGTGAGCAGAGCGAACCCTGTTTCTTATATGCAGGGATCCAGACTGTGACCATTTAGTGGCATTTTGCAACCATGGAGCACCACAACAACTTGCAAATATTGTCAATATAAGAACTGGAAAGAGCTGATGGTTTGTTTCCAGCTCACATTGAATAGATTCTCACATTTAACGGCCCCACGGTAACAGTTTCGCTTAATGAGATTGATGATAGCATGAGCAGAGGAAACATGTGTTTTTTTTTAATCTGCAGGGCTTCAGGCTGTGTCTATTTAGTCACATTTTGCAACCATGGAGCACCAGTGCAACTTGCAAATACTAGTATTTTGTGAACTGGAGAGCTGTTAGTGTTTCGAGCTTACAGTGAGTAAATCCTCACATTAAAGGGCGCAGTGGCAACAGTTAAAGTTTGTGCGAACCGCTGACAACGCGTGCGTGCGTGTGTGTGTGTAAGGGATAATGTATAGTGAGTCGGTGACAGTTGAAGAATAACTCCTGACAGGGGCTCACTATACATTATCCTGCTTAGAACATGCTCCTAACGGCCCTGTGATTTTCTCCTCCTTTCTTTTTTTTTTTTTTTTGTTGGGGACATGTCGTTTTTTAGCCAAACATCAATCGTTTTGTCCTCTCCAGAGATGTTAAAAGTGATGTCCTGAAAATGCTGCATTTTGCCACTCCGATCCTATTTGGCCTGTGTGGACTAACGTTAACTGATTTTGATGCTCCTCAGTCTAAGGCCGTTGCTATGGCGTCCCTAGCAACGGAGCAGCAGAGCAGCAGTGATACCTCAAGAAATAAACACTACAGAATTTTGTTGATTGACCAATCAGAATCAAGTATTTAAGAGTGCCATGTTAGCATGGTTGTTTACTTTAGCAACAGTCACAAAATACAAAGTGACAGGGGTTAGGGGGTTCAGCAGTTTTGTTTGCAAAATAAGATTAGCTGTGCCTGGCCTTTGAACTCTGTCAAGGGTTGCCACTTGTTTCAAAATGTGTGCCCTTACCTTGCCCAAAGAGCATAGTAATTTGACTATGTGTGAGTGGTAAACATTGTAGGAATGATAATATATGCTTGTTTGTTTGTGTGTCCATATTTGTTTACATTATTATTATTATTCGTCTGTGGTGGGCAGCTATCCACATGCAGCCACCACACCACAAAAACCACAGTGTTGGCTTGTTTTCTCTGCAGATCTCTGCTCAGAAGGGACCCTGTGTATCACAACCTTTCCCTGATTGAAAACCCTGTTTTGTTTTTTATCCCAGCTCTGGTTTTATCTGCCAGATTGCCATCGTACCACTTCCCTGGGACAATCGAGGGGTTTATATCCTTGCTGAGAGATTGGATAGACATCCAGAGAGCCTCTGTGTTTGTCTTGAACCCCCCGAGTGGCCAAGATTTGCCTTTTGCCAGGCTGTCATTTGTAAATAAGAAGGTTTTCTTAATTGACTCGCCTGGTGGAGTGGCAGAGAAGCACTTGCAGAGTCCTGTGAGCTCCCATAGTGTGCAATGAGATGGGCAGAAAATGTACTGAAAGAGAAGCACTCTGCACCAAATGATGTTCCCAAGACATAAAGTTTAATAACATAGACAGGAAGGGGATGCTAAGTACAGTTTAGCAAATTTGGAAGCCTCTGTGTGTTTGTTGCATCAGTCCTCTGAGGTGTGAGTTGCGTGTGTATGTTTATGCATGCAGTTGTGATTCAGGCTGATATTCCTGCTGACTCACACTCACTGAAACACAGCAAATCTCTTTCATTAGGTCTGTTAGAGCTGTGACGGTCTATTGAGACTTGGAAAATGAAGGTAGAGTAGCTGAGCTGGTGTGTGTGTGTGTGTGTGTGTGTGTGTGTGTGTGTGTGTGTGTGTGTGTGTGTGTGTGTGTGTGTGTGGAGTGTGGAGTGTGGAGTGTGTGTGTGTGGAGTGTGTGGCTCTATATGTGTTGTGGGGTTGAATCATAAGATTCTGAGTAAGAGTTTGGCATTCTTAAAGCGTAATCTAGGGCAAGCTAAATAGATCAGTGTGTGTTTCTGGATCAAGCACATATACCCAACTCTACAAACACACACACATGGGTCAGGCAGGTCTTCCTACTACCAGCCAGTCAGCTGGTTGTGTCCCCTCCATGGAGGCCTCTGGCTGTCTTCCATGCTGCTTGGCAGGAGCAGCTGTAGTCATCTCGGCTCTGTTCTTTGTATGTCTGCCTATGTAACATTGTCACCCACACACAGCTTGATAAACTGAGCATGACTACACTCTGTAAACAACAATATTAGTCTTGTGTCAAGATGTGGATTTAAATGGTTGGATTATATGTAAGCCCCTTCTCTGGTATCCATGCTGCTCTCAGATATCTCTTTCTCTTGCCAAAACTCAGACTGCTACACTACTCGCCTCCCTTCTACAGAAATCACCTTCTCTCTCTCCTTTTTTGTGCCTTGAATATTTTGTCACGTTACGGAGTTGATCTGAGATCTGTTTTAACATTTGGATCTGTAGCTTGAGGCTTATTTCTCTGTCTGCAAATCAGTGTACTCTCCTGTCAGATGCTTATATATTACTTTTTTTATTCTCTTTGTCTTCCCACAAACTCTTGAATACATGGTTTTCTGCAGTGGTGGCCGACCCAAAATAAAGACGCTAATGTTAGAGGTTTTATTTAAATACAAACATGAGTGATCAATTGCTTATGCCATATCTAGTAATTAAGTGGATGACACAACAAGAGAGAATGTTGCAGTGTCAGGAAAAATCTATACCACAGAGGTACTCGGCCCAGTCAGATACACAAGTGGAGATGTGTGAGAAACAAGATGAAGGGCCCTATTTAAACCATCTATAGGTATGATCTAAAGTGCATGGCGCTGGGTTCATCCGACTCCACTTTTGCTAGTTAAATGGTGCAAATGGGTGCGAAGTAAGGCTCAAGGGGCAAAAGGGTTGCATTTAGTCGCTTAATTAATCAAAGGTGTTTTGGGCATAACATAAGTTCAGCCAATCAGTTTCTTCTCCCATTTCCTTTAAAATCCAGGTGCATTCACACCTGGTGAACTGCTGTAAATATGGTAGATTTGGCAGATTAGAGAAGCGAGCGGATTTCTGCTGAGAGTAATGCAGTTAGAGCAGTAATGTCAGTGCAGCATATATTGTTGGATCTTAAAGACGCAAACTAAAAACTGTTTTTAAACCTTGGTAGAGGAAACAGGACTAAACTATTAGCTTCTGGAGTAATCAATTAAGTTACGCTGCGCCTTGTGTTTAAATGTGCACAGTGTCTCTCTTAATGGGGAGTTGGACTGCAGCTCTGCACTGCTCTCTGCTACGCTCACGTTTTGTCATTGATGTATTTCACTCAGCTGCAACCCATCCATGTGTGACTGTGTGTGTAACAAGTACATGCGTTGTGAACCCACCTGTGAAGGCGCATCTTACAATCTGAACAATGCGCTTTTTAAATAACAGGAAAAAACTGTGCCGTTCTGACTTTAGACCAGGTTTTTGTTGGTCAGTTCAATCAATTTCTGCTGCCTCAATATAGTAATACATCAACAATGCCTGTGACAGTACCTAATTTTGAGACCTACACTCCCATGAGCACACAGCTGGGTGCGAGTACGTTTGTTAGTTACACAATGTGGCTGCTGGCTGTGAAAATGACAACTGCATTGGTCTAAATCCAGCCTTGACAGTTGCACTGCGCTGTGCACCGATTTGCACTAGGTGTAACATAGGGCCCTAAAAGCTCACTGCTATGCTAGCAGGTTGGTGGAACTGTGTTAAGGAATGGCAGTATTTTGAGCTAAATGCTAGTATCAGCATGCTAACATATTCACAACAGCAATGCTAACATGCAGATGC
This sequence comes from Epinephelus moara, assembly GCF_006386435.1. Lineage (NCBI taxonomy): Eukaryota > Metazoa > Chordata > Actinopteri > Perciformes > Serranidae > Epinephelus > Epinephelus moara. The sequence goes on from NC_065525.1 coordinate 6,915,834, forward strand.
CAAGCAGGTATGTTAACCATGTTTAGATGTTAACATTTGATAGTTAGTACTAAACATGAAGTGCAATTGAGGCTGATGGTAATCTCACTAGTTTTGTAAACAAATTGTCCTCTGGGATGATGACAGCATGTATGTCTATCAAATTTCATTTCAATTCATCCAATCCACAAATGTCTGCTGGTAGTGCTAGAGGAGAAGTCAGGGGATCATCAAAGACAGTAGGCTTCGTCTTCTGTGGAACAAAGATGTCTGTGCAAAATTTCATAGCAATCGATCCAACAGATGATGAGATTTCACCAGTTGAGTACACAATATGATCTGCATCAAGCTGACGTTAGATTTAAGTTAGATATTCACTAGCTCGAGTTGAATTTTTATGTCACTGGGTCCATATTGTTTGTATCTGTGACTCTGATCAGAGGTTTGGATAGACTATATGACTCATATTGATATTTAAGGTTTAATAAAGCATATGCTGTTTGGTTTCAGAGACTCCAAGCTTAACAATACTTACTGTTGCATTTGATAAAAATATGCATGTTTTAAAGAAGGTCTTGAATTTCTGTACCTTATGTTACATAATCTTGTGCTCGCTTTGAGGCCATCGGCAGCCAACAAGCAAAAACAGGTTAAGCAGAGGTTAATGGATGGGTGAATGCACCTTTCGCACCCATTCCCCTTTCCAATCATGGAGGCAGGATGACTTTCAAGCTTGTGAACACCAAGAAAGCAGCAGGACCAGACGGTATCAGTGGGCAGGCTGACCAACTAGCACAGGTGTTCACATTGATATTCAACTGATCACCGGCTCATAGCCACGTGCTTTAAGAAGTACACCATCATTCCTGTGCCCAAGAAAACAAGACCAGCCTGCATGAATGACTGCCGCCCAATGACACTCATCTCTGTAGTGATAAAGTCTGCTGTCAGCTAGGGAGCCAGAGAGCTGACATTATCCATAATCAGTCTGATAAATACTAAGGTTCTATAGTTTATTACTGTGAATCTATCCCAAATGTACAACCTGGGAACTAACCTGTCTGCCTGATCTTCTTCCCCTCTCTTTTTTCTTTAGGTGAACTGGCACCCCACCTTGGCCGTCCTCTGGTCAACGTCTTCCTGCAAGGAACCAGGGACCCAGACCAAAGCGTCCGGGCCAGCAGTCTGTCCAACCTGGGGGAGCTCTGTCAGAGACTGGACTATGCCCTTGGAGTGTTGGCTCAAGAGGTGAGAAGGACTGCACTGACATTAAACCTCTCTTTTCCTCCTGGAGGTGCTAGGTTTTTGCAACAGGAACTGGAAAAAAGACTTGCAGCACATTGTGGCTACAGAACGTACTAGTCCATCAAAGTCATAGATCAGGACACATCAAATATAGGTCCAGTCAATGGTCAACTCCCTAAAATGAAAAAGAAGAAGTTGCCATGGTATAAATGTAACAGTGCACTCTATAGTGTACTCAAATGAGGAAATAACAGCTGAGGACGCACTTCGACTCCACACACACACACACACACACACACACACACACACACTGCACTGCACTGCACTGAATGCTTTTGTAGAGGCTGCAATAAACATTCTGCTGTTTTCTACATTTAGCTTCTTTTTTTTTCTCCAGTATTATGCATGTGCTCACAAATGTTCGCTTGAAACATCCACCTGAACTCAGTGATGAACTGATTTGAATTTGATGTTACATCCACCCCCATGTGCAGGGGTGATTGTAGCAGCATGTGTTGCATTTTATTAAACGCAATTCAAAATCTAGGTTAGGGCTAGTCTACCTGTCTGCACTGCACAGACTGTAGAGATAAACTATGATACGCAAGTTTAATGTTACATAGCTTGCACTGTAGAGTCATTTATTTTATTTCGTCAAAATACTCCCAAATGTCACTCTTATGCCTGGTTGGCATTCTGCCTATAACGTTAGATCAAGTGAAACATAAACTTTAAATATAGAACAGGGTGCTAATGTCCATCCCAAGTGTGGTATATTGCAAAACTGGTCAGATATTCGCTAAAATGCCGGGGCGATGTGATCACAAGCAGCAGATTTCCACCCACACAACACGATATGTTACTGTTAACGGTGTAGACACGAAGTTAGAAGACACAGCTGAGGTGGTGCACTTCTTTGTTGTTGAAATGCCTGAGGTGAATTTCAGTTCTGTACGATCCTGCTCAGTGTCTAAGAAGTCAGAGTGAGGTCATTCTGAGGTCAAGAGTCAGATAGAAGCAGGTGAGGTGGTGCAGATTTTAGGTGAGAAATTAGCAAATCATGCCAACGAGACTTTAGCTTTGTTGTTGGAAATCATCTCTCTAATATAGACCATTTGAATGTCCTCTGAACAAACTCTGAGTGGAGGAGCGTAAGGCTTACAATAATTTGTCTGTTAAAAAAGGCCATTTCTCTGTGTCTGTGTTTATGCACTTTGATCGGGGTCTGAGTGAGTTTACAGAAACTCAGCCCACATTTACACATGTACAGAACATTCCAGGCTGCTGCAGTGGTCAGAGGCTCAAGTAAGATGTTGTGTGTGTGTGTGTGTGTGTGTGTGTGTGTGTACTAGGCTGCTGGCATGAATAAACAACACTGTCAGCTGGAAGAACAGGGATGCTTATTCATGAACCTGCCCACTTTTACTTTTTCACCCTGACTGTGTGTGTGTGTGTGTGTGTGTGTGTGTGTGTGTGTGTGTGTGTGAGAAAGAGAGAGAGAGAGAGAGAGAGCGTTACTGTGAGTGTGTGTGCATAGAGAGGCTGATGGCCCATGTTGGTTTCGATGTCTGACCAATACATCAATCGATCCAGTTTAGTTATGGTCCTGACCTCAGCAGTGTCGGCCTGCAGCTGATTGACAAACGTGACAAATGTGTCATGTCAGATACAGCACAGCTTCAGATGGTGTTGTGTGCTTCACCTAGATATTCACTAACTGTATTTCCTCTTTTTGCCTATGTCCTCGTGTTTATAGCCCTATAAATGACTGTGAATATCAATGTTGGTGTGTGTGTGTGTGTGTGTGTGTGTGTGCGCAGCTCAGCTCCTGTCTGACTGCTCTGATAAAGACAGAGAAGGAGGCAGAGGTGAGGAGAGCTGCTGTCCATGTTATCACCCTGCTGCTCCGAGGCCTCAGCGACAAAACCACCCAGGTACACACACACGCACACACACACACACTCACAGCTGAATATGCATGAAAGCCATACACTCTTGCGCACTATCCACTCTACATCAAACCATATATTTCCATGCATAAAGTATACACTATGAATGTGTCATTCTGTGCTTTTTTTAAATGTTTTCATAAAGATTTAATGACTTGAACTAGAGCTTCAAAGTGTTTGTTCTCTCTGTTAAGCACCCACCTCCTCCCTCCGTCCAACAACAGGAAATAGCTGGTGTTTCTGATAGGGAATCACTGATTTTGAAATTCTGGGTAGATACCAGTACCGATGTTTCAAATAATATGGCCGATATCAATACCAATGTTTTTATATTGTTTATTTTGTTTTTGTTGTTATTTATTCCCTCATTTGTGCCAGGAAAACTACGGAAGCATATTGCATTCACTTGACAAATAAAAAAAGCCCTGTTTTTCTGAGTAATATTTTCCCTGTTTTTCGCGGTAATTTCTTTTCCTGAACGCGGAGACGAGATACTTCAAAATCTTGGGAGAAGCTCCCACCTGGCACCTCCAAGTGACCCCTGCATCCCTGATTTTGTGTTTAGATGGGCGGATTTCAGAGTTTAAAAAAACTCCCTACGTTGCAGAACCAATAGTAAATCCGCAGGGCGGTCCTTCGGTGGGTCGCTGAACTCTTGTGCTCGACTGCGTTAAAAGTTTTAAACAAAGTCGCTGTACGTCCTTCATTTCCACAATCTTGTGGACTGAGCACACGTTTGATAAAACAGAGTTAAATCTCTCGGCATCCATTTTCAAGCTCTCTGTGTGTTTGTGTCCTTGCAGACAAGAATAGTGGGAGCGCACATTTCCGGGAGGGCATGTCCTTTTCAAAAATGCAAGAGGCATTGCTTTGTTGCCGGCTGTTTTCTCCGGTGTGTTAAACACACTTTAGAAAGGAGTGTCCCCAGACTATCAGAAGGCGGAGATCTCTGATTGTCTGGTGGCGAGACTATTACTAACCTAACCTGTGACATTGAGCGATAGGCCTGCACTAGAAGGATGCAGTCAAAAACATAGCTATATTATCATACCCTGTGTGTATCTAATTACGTGCCTTACCCTTATTGATCCCGTAGTTGAAATTGTCTAGGAGCAGGAGCACAGATGTAAAATACATCCATGAGCAGGATTCACCATGGATGCAGGGGTCACTTGCAGGTGCCAGGTGGGAGCTTCTCACGAGATTTTGAAGTATCTCGTCTCCTCGTTCAGGAAAAAAAATTACCACGAAAAACAGAAAAAAATTACCACGAAAAACAGAAAAAAAATTACCACGAAAAACAGAAAAAATTACTCAGAAAAACAGGGCTGTTTTTTTATTTGTCAAGTGAATGCAATATGCTTCCGTAGAAAACGAATAAATCTTCATAATAAAAATATACATATGTATATATACATATATATATATATATATATATATATATATATATACACATTATCTTTGAGTGAGCACAAATTCAGTCACACATTTATGAAACAAACTTTAATACAACCTTTTACATGAAAAACATCTTAAAATAACTTTAAAAACAACTTCTGAAGATAAAAGCCATTTTACTATATGCGATATATCACAATTCCCTCTCTTATATCTATTTTATATTGTTATGTAAACATCAACAACTATCTCCTAAAAACGGCCGTAATTATTCAAGTTTTTTGCTTAAATCTTCATTTTACAAGATTACATTAAACACATCACAAGAATGTTATAATTTCCCTGTGCTTAATACTCATTGTTACTGAATAGAGCTTGAGCATATCATAATGAAACTCAATGCAACCTCTGTGAGCTGTTGGTTCTGGCAACGGGCTGCAAAAAGCTGATGTTTACTAGCTCTTCTTCTGATGATTTTAACATGGATTTGTTGCCCACAGTGTCGCATATTAGGGAACCAGTAAGGTGTGTCCTCTGACACATCAATATTGAGTTAACTGCATCCTTTTGTCCCAGAAGTGTCCCGGCCAAGATCTCTGTTCATCCCCAAGCACATTTTCTATTGTCTGTGGGAGGACGGGACTCTAGCTGCTACTAGCCATCTTGTCACACAGCAGTGAGATCACAGATCCCAGCTGCCAAACAATCATTGTGTTCTTCTCGTACCTGCTCACTAATTTAATTTTGTGGATGTCTCGAGTGTTGCTTTTTAGCCTGCGCAAAACTGATGCGACTCAACAGAAGGACATCGGTAACTGCCATCAGTGAATGTCAACTTATTGCCAATAGGCCGATGACAGTCAGCATATCGAATATCAGCCAATGCCAATGTTTAGCTGATAAATTGGTGCATCCCTAGTTTCTGAAAGTTTTATAGCTGATAATATTCCATCAGGACTCACAGGTGTGTTCACTGCCATTGTGTCAACGAACACACAGGGCCAAAAGGTCGGAGTGGTCAGTGGGGACTCATCTCCTCTGTCAGAAGGATCAACTGAAAAAATATATAAATGAGAGTTTTCTGGGACAAACAGTGGAATGCTGGAGGCAGAGGCAGGCTGAATATTGCTGTTCAGGCTGTGTTTTTAAGAGCGAGAGGCTGTTGTTACAGAGGCTGACAGGTCCTTTAATCTAGTCTCAGTTTCCCTGTTGTCACCACTGAGGTTATAGACTAAATATTAGCTTCTCATCAAGCACAGGAAGGAGACTCACTCCAAACAGCATGTTTCGGAGTCACCCCAGTTCTCTGTTTCCCGTTACGTTTTTGTTGATATCTGTGTTTAAGTGTTGTTCTTAGATAGTCGGCCACAGGGTCCAGGCTAATCACATCACAGCTGCTTGGACTCCTAAAATGGAAGCAATGAGGCAGGACCACTGACTTTATTTTTAATAAACTGATCACTGTGTAGGTTTGAGGGTACAACGTGTCACTAACTCTGAAAGTTTATGTATTCACACCACTATAAGGCAAATAAACTCAAATTATCATTAACAGGTTTAATAAGTTAATGATATAAAATTATCAAATTGTAAACACAAACATTCAGGGAATCAAATTTTCAGATGACAAAATAGATGCTTGATTCACTGGTAACGTGTAGTGCTGAAACAATTAGTGGATTAATCAATTGTTGACACAAAGTTAATCATTAGCAGTGTTGACAATCACTTCATTTTTTGAGTTAATTATCAAGCTAAAACAGCAAACATTCTTTGGTCCCAGTTTCTCCAGTTTGATGAAGCATCTGGAAGCATTTCTGGTCACAGGCTGGAGGATGGAGGAGCAGCATGGGAGGAAACATAATTAACCGAATGGAAAGCACCCTAAGATTAGTGGCTGTATTTATCAAATAAAATATTACATACTCCAAATGCAACAGCAGGACTCTTTTATGTCTTTGTTGGAAGACAACAGAGGTCTTTGTCCGTAGCATACTTTATCATGCACAGACAGTACACTGAGGGACCAATTTATTATTGGTTTGGCTCTTTTCATGAGTGTAATGGTGATAAAAGATAAATTAGCATCAGCTTTATCCTTTCAATTACATCACTGTAGTGCTACATAAATTTAGAAGAGTTATATTGAGGTCATCTAGGAACAAAACCCAGTGAACACAGTCTCTCACCTTTAGACCCAGTCTCATATAAAACCTACCAGTAGTGTTAAAAAAACTGAAAATAAATTCATTATCCTCCTGTGGCAGCCCAGTGGAAACACTCCTGTATGTGACCTGCCGGCTCGAGGGTAATACGGCTCTTGAGCCACTGCCACGACTACAGTCAGCTGACCAGCTGCTGGTCCCAGGCCATGTCCTGTCATTACTGGAACAGCTGGAGGAGGGCAGCACCAGCTGTACGTGGCTAATAATACACAGTGACGTGAGAACAGACGAGAGGGGCAGACCTGAGCACCAATGTTAGACCACAGGGAAGAGGAGCAGGCCAGGTGTAGTTGTGTGGATGGTGGAGGAGGTGTTGCATATCTTTTGATGTCTTTACTTGCGGTTCAGGAACCGAAGACATTTCATCATTATAATATGAGAGTGGGAAGTCTCAGCCATTACTGTTGGTTTTATCTCTAGTCTTTCTGTGGATTATCTCAGGGCAGGAGGGATGTACTACAGAGCTTTTATAGGAGGTCACTGATTTTATTCATTTTTGCTTTTGTTTTTTCAGGATGGGGTCCTATAAGGGAATCACTCTTAATACATTACACTCTCTCAGTAAAAATATATTGCCAAAAAAAGCCTTGAAAAAGATTATTTTTTTAACAACATTAAGGTGTTAATGCCATTTCTCTTTGCAGAATGACAGATTCCTATGTGATCTGTTAAATTTTTTGATTAACACATATCAACAGTTAATTTACAGCTTTCCTTTTCCACGCTCTGCCACTTTATACTTACCAAACTTTGAAGGGATATTCAGGTTGCATACAACTTGGGTTGGCCTTATTTTGTGTCTTTGTTTTAGCTTTGCCCATCAATTCTATCAGCAGTCACTGAATTAGTTGCCAAACTTACTTGGATGAGAAAACTGGAGCAAACAGTAACAACAAATTGTCCGTTGTAAAACATCTATCTGAGTCTAAAATGTCGCTTCATCATTGTAACCTCTTTCTCTCTCCCGTGACTCCTCCAGGTTCTCAGTGATGTATTGTTGGACTTGTACCGAGCTCTAAAGTGGGTGGTTCGCTCAGACCCGGATGACATTGCGGTGCTCCATGCCCAGCTGGCTCTGGAGGAGCTTGATGATGTAATGAAGAGGTTCATCTTCCCTGAGCAGAAGCTGGAGAAGAAGATTGTTGTCCTGCCATAGAGCTCAATTTTTATTTCTGTGGGGTCCTCATAACCTCTTCATAGTTTGGACTTTATTTTTATATGCTGTGTTTATAGGCAGCACTAGTTCTGACTCCATGTGATGTGGATTTTATGGTAGAGCTACACTCTGAAACAGCAGCAATTAAATCCTGCATGCATGCCAAGACTTTAAAGGGTAACTTTGGTATTTTTCAACCTGGACCCTAATTTCACATGAATCTATGTCTAAGTAACTAATGGGGACAACATTTTTTGACACTGGTCCAGTTTTAGTGAGGACGCTGCAGACGGTAGCCGCAAAGCAGGCTGCAATGTGTTTATGCAATGTGTTTATTTAAATGTAGTCTGGTGGGTTTGGCAATTGCAATTTGGGGCTGTGCCTGGTTAAACAAAGAGATTCATACTCTTTAACAAAAAGGTCTTGCTCTATAGAGATCCTTTCCATAAGTCTTCAGATGCTTAGAATAACAATCTGAGCCTGTCAGTGGCAAAAACAAGCACTTTCAGTAGACGCGCAAATGCCCCAAGTGGTTGAAATGCAGCCAGTATCGTGGCTGCCGGCTGCAGCAGTCTCACTCAGTACTGGACTAATTTCAAAAAACTGTTGTTCCCATCAGTCACTTCAACACAAAAAAGTGGGAAAATAGGGTCCGGGTTGAAAAACACCTTACCCTTTAAAAAGATGTTACCCTTTAAAATAAGGTACAGTGACGCTAGAGCATCGTGATCCATTGTGTCACCAACAGTCCACTTCCAAAATAAAGTTTTAAAAACATGTTGTGCCGAATTTTTATTATTGAGTATGTGTGAAGCATCCATGTTTTCACAGACATGGACATAAACTGTTGAGTGCAACTTGACTTGTATGTGGAGGCGTACAACGGTTTGGTGGTAATTAGTTTTCTGAAGTTGCACTGTAAAATCTCAAAACAGTTGGGAACAGATATGTTTTTTGTAACTTACAGAAAGTCACTTGCATCAAAGGAATAGTGTGTAGGATTCAGGGAGAGTTGGTGGCCTTTAGCTGGGAGGATTGCAGAATGCAACCAGCTGAAATTTCTCCCAGTTGAAGTTTAGTGTACATTGTTAAGGAGGTTTTTAGCGGGAGAGAAATTATCTGCAGAGGTCTCTTCCTCTCCGAAACAAACAGACCAGGTAATTTAAACCAGGAAAAACACTGAATGAAGCAGTTTGTGTTTAAAAAAAATCTGTGTTGGGCTACTGTAGAAATATGGTGATGCAACATGGCAAACTTCGCAGACGAGGACCTGCTCCCTGTGTAGATATAAACCGCCCATTCTAAGGTAACAAAAACATAACTATTCTTATTTTCATTTGATTATACACTAAAGAAAACACTTACTATATTACATTCAGTTTCTGCCAATATTCCCCCTCAAACCTACACACTGAACCTTTATCGTTACACAGATCAGAATAGCTGAACTCATGTTGTTTCTGGCCAGGATGCTCAGAGCAGAGGATCTACTCGCTGTTAGCTAGCTGTCACTGAACCCTGGGCGACATGGGAAAGTGCATATTCAACGCAAATTGGTTGTTTGACCAAGATTTTGCAGCATGGCTGAAACTGGTAGGTACAGGGCAATGCAACAGAGGCTTGCAAAAGGTGCACCCCACATGCAGGGTGAGAAGCACAAAATCGCTAACAACAAATGGCAGGTTTTTCCTCCCAGTTCTGTTCTACCCTCGTCTCTGCCATGTCAAGAAAGTTCATTTTTTTCAACATTTGATGTAGATCACCTAACTTTTAACTGGTCCAGAAAGTAATGATTGTTACCACAAACATTTGGGCAAAACTGTCCCTGACTCTAAATAACTGATATTGGTTCTTCTTGTTTTTTTGTTTATTGTCGTTTTGTTGTTTTTTTCCCTTAAAATTTGTTTTTGGTTATTTTACAATCTTAAATTTCATTCCGAATGGCATTAAAAAGTCTTAAATCTAGCTTGCCTTAAGCCGTGCCCCTGTTGTTACTTTGGTTTTCTTCACAAACTCAGACTTGTTCAGAGCTGTGCTTGCATCTTTATGTCTTTGAAAACATGGTGGCAAACATTAGACATTTCACATATTAACACTAACCTGAAGTGGAGACTGGACAATAGTTGGACTATGTAAACAAGGTGGGTTTGAACAGAGTCGGGGTTACAGAAAGCAATGAGACATTCCTTCTTTTGTGTCATCCATCAGGCAATAGGCTAACAGAGTATGAGGCATGACCTTCTCTGTGTGAACGTACAGCTAGCAAACATTGGGGGCGTCAGCCTTGTTTGCATCCCATGGATATTTCCCCCAATGCGGAGTCAAGGTATCACTGTGGTAGGCAGTGGAGAAACATGCGCTCTTTCATCATGCTGGCAGATTTAGGTCTCTCCACAGCACTGCCACCAAACTATGGCTCTTAAATCACACATGTCCTTACTCTGGAGGTTATGTATTTTCTCTCAGTGCCACTTAAAATAACCTGCTGGGAGATTTTTTTAACTCCAACAGTAAGACATGTTTATCTTGTTTCCAGATCAAGACAACAACCTCTGAAGAATCTGCTTTAAATGAACAGTAAGAAAAAAGGACATTTCATAGTGAAAAGACTTTGATTTGTTTAACTTGGACAGCTGAAGCATCATTTTGGCAACAGATAAACTTTGGACTTTAGATTTTCTCCCCCATCATTTACAGTGAAAACACACAGAGGGAATTGTTAATGGTCAGTATGGACAGGCAGAGCTCTTTCAGTGTCCACAGAGGCACTTATTTTTGTTTTAAGACAGACTTTAAGGATTTGTAACCTAGTCATAGTCTACTTTTATACTAAACTTATGTGGATGAACAGAAACCTTACCCAGAGTCAAGCATGTTTAAAGAGTTGAGGTGAGTAAAATCTCATACACTAAGGCCTAAACTGGAGTAAAGTAAAATATAGTTGAAAGATTTTCACATGAATTCATTTGACTGCAATATTGCAAGCAAATACTTTCAATGTTTCCTTACAGTATGTGGTTGTTGTCTTAAGTTCAAATTTACTGGGCTTCATTTTTTGAGAATGAGGCATTTTACAGTTATTTTGGTCAAGGTCCCATTGGATACTATAAATGGAGAACTAAATCAGAGTTCTCACACAAACACTTTGGCTCTATAGTTGGAATTGTTTGAATAGGGAGAAAGAACAAAAGTGGAAGCTTTCATCATCCACTAACTGATTGAACATTGATTTTGGTTAAACATTCTTAGCGCCCAAGTTCCCAAATTTCCCTCAGCTTGTTGTTGTCACAGTCTGAAGTTGACTGTACCTTGACTCTTGAGGGAATCACTACTTGTATGTGTAAAGTGACACAAAAAATACTTTTTTCATTGGAGTTGGGGGAATATAGTCATATGACTTGAGTTGAGTAAAACCCAAGTTGCAAATTTGAGGACTTTACATTTGCTTGACTAATGTTGTGTTCACACGGGGCATGAATAAAACAATTCATGCAAGTGACTTACATGTAAAGTCAATGTATAGATGCGATTAAACCCAAATTCAGCGGCGCATGATGGACGCAACGCAAATGACTTGAATAAAGCGGCATGTATCAAGCTAGTAGCGCAATATCGTGTCATATGCTTATTCACGAGAGGTGAAAAGTCTAAACTTCAGTGACCAATTTGCGGCACGATAGCCAATAAGCACTGAGATCCTCCAGGGATGTATGACTTCGAGGACGTATCAGCAAAAGTTCATTCATCGATTCAGTAATTTCACGCACGTATGATGCAAGTCAACACAAAATATTTTAGCATTCAAACTTGTGCGAGTAACGGGACATGAAAATGTACCTATGGCTAAGCCACGCCCCCTTCCACTCACTTGGACAAAATATCAACATTTAGTGACCGGCGCTATGGCAGGTGTCACAGTACACAGCATTTTGCATGATTTTTGGAGACTGTTACGTGTATAGATTTGAAGGTTTGTTTGTTTGTTTTGTGTGTGTCTGTCTCTCTCTTCCTCTTTTTCAAAACCTTCATTTTTTGTTCACTTATTTAATCAAAGATTGTAAATAAATCTTTTTTTTTTTGACTGCCACACTTCCGCCTTGAGTTCTTTCTTTATTGGTTGTCAGCGTTATTGTTTCCATTTGCTTCTTGTAAAGAGAAACGTAACAGAGACATATTGATCAGATGTCATTGAGAAGTAACCAAAAGGGCCTAAACTGCGCATTGGAGGGATATATTAATCATTGTATTGTTGAGAAGGTCGATGAAAAGCTTAAATTACAAGCCAAAATTTACAGGTCCCAGTGTAAGCGTGATAAACCGCATCTCGTTGCCACTGAAGTTAAGGTTTTTGGCTCAGAATATGAGAAAAGGATAACGGCCTTTTTACCATCTTTACCAAGAGTGTCTCTGCGTTAGTTTGGTGCTGAATCATTCAGCATAACGTTTGCCAACCTTTGTTATCTCTGCGATTACAGATAAGTTAATGAAGCTAAGCTCCAGAAGTTAACGTTAGCTTAACTAGAGCCCTCTGGACAACAGCTAACAATGATGTACGATCACCAAAGTACAAAACTAGAACAAAATAGGCTAATGAACTCCCAGCAAACAAGGTGACATGATGAACAACGCAGCTAGGAGCTAACATTAGGCTAACTATAGCTAACGTTAGCTAGAGATGTTAGAGATAACTTTATATTTTTTTCCAGTAAAGTGACAATATGTTGCCTCAAACACAATGTTGACTTACCTTAAAACAGATGTAGACATCCTTGTTAATCTTATTCACGTTGAGTTGATGTTGTGGTCTACCGCACACTTTTATCCAAAGGAGACACTTTTCTTGGTTGAGATGTGGTTTAAGAAAGGGTAAAAAATATACCCTGTCGCCCAGCCTCTCAGGATACCTTGTGTCGGAGTTGCATGTACCCCATGCACACCATTTGACCATTTTTAAACTTCAAATCTCCGAAAAAGCTCATAAAACCAAACAAAACTGACTTTCTGTAATGCATTTCAATGAACGTCCAGGCAGAGAATGTCCGAGAGTATGGAATGGCTATACGCACTGTGATTGGCTCATTGCGTTTGAAGGCGGGGCTTAGCCATAGGTCAATTTGCATCTTGTTGGTGTGAACCATAGGTGTGAACACAACATAACGAAAAAAGATGAAACTCTGACTTGGTATTCACACTTGAAACTTGACTCACAATTAAAAAAGATGACTTGAATGGACTTGACTTTTTCTTTTAATATTTGAATGTTTCTAGTGATTGAGAAGTTACGTTTGGTTTATCAATGACTAGATGTCATAAGTGCAATGCAGGCAAACCTGACAATCTAGGACGCAGGAGATCAGCAGAGGCCAAGATGAGGCAGCTATCATAGAGGGGGCTAGTCCAAAAATAATACAATTTGGATATGGATTATGTTGTCTATGAAGGTAGTGAGAAGAGAACAGCAGTATGCAAGGTCTGCAGCTCAAGAATCAGTGACAAAACCACAAAGGTACAGGGATGTGTCTTTTAGCTTCTTCCTCTCATTTTTTAACTTAAAAATTACAGTAATCTTGCTGAAAATGTTGAAAAGCATGTTTCATCTTTAACTTCATTCCTTGTTGAGATCAGATTATCTTGTACTCACTTAACTATTCATAGTAAAATAAATTATGACCAGGGGTGCCCAAACAAGTTTTGATGAAGATTTTGGATTGTGCAATAAGGCATGCCTGTTTTTATATTTCAGTAATTGTTGTAACGATCTATAATGAATAAACAAATTCTGAGCACACCTTAGAAAAGCTCAGGTTCCGTCTTGCAGTACTCTTATTCCCAATGCTGATCCTTTTTTCTTACACGGCCAGTTGGAGTTGATTTGCCACAGTGACATCGACTTCACCAATGCACTGATCCGTTCCACTTCAGACGAGCTTCTGTGATATTGTTGTAATAATGTTTTGCAAGAGCCACATACAGCCAGCAAATCATCTGTGGTTTTAAAAGTCCAGTGAGCTCCTCCAGAGCTAAAGTACAGTCAGGCTTCAACTCTACAACACCAATTATCAACTTATGCTTGTCTATTTAATCACTTAAAGTGAAATCACACAGTGAACATATGTCTGGTTTTTGTGGTGTTTTCTTTGGTAAAAAATATTCGCCATTTTAATGACAGTGCTCACCTCCCCATGTACAAATGTTCCACCAAAACAATTCCCCCACAGACACAGACACTATTTTGAAAGTGCCCTTTGGTGCATCCTGGATTTAGCACCACTAAAGACGATTGTGATTGGTTTAAAGGAATATAAACAAGCCAGGCAGAGCATTTTGTCCACTTATAGCAGAATGATAATGGGTGCTTCCAGACAATTCTCGAGCACTGACATAGTGCTGAGGCTGGCTCCACTAGACCAGGTGTATTCTAAATAAAGTCATAATTTTTTCACATATACTCTCTTATACAGATCCAAAACATCATACACTTCCAACTGAGCTCCTTTGCTCACTATGCACAGCAGCATTCACATGTCCTCCCCTGATGTTTTACTTATTTAATTATTTTCTGTTCTGCCAACCTAAAGATGACAGTAAGTGAAAGCCATATTAAAATGCCAAGAGACACCAGAGGAAGTTCCTTGCAAAGCATTTCTGCCTTCCAGCAACTTAAAGTCAGCTTCATACTGCCCTGCCTGCAGAGTACTCATTACAGTCAAGGTCAACAGGACAGCTGTGCCTCTGGGAAAGACAAAGGTTTGTTTGAATATTAGCTGACATTGTATTTTAATAGGATCTATGTTACACAGATTTTTACCATCAACCTTGTTTTCTGCAGCTGGCAACAAAGGATTTAAAATGCTAAATGAAATGCTAATAAATTGGATCAGAGATTTTAATCCACTCAGCATTTTGAACAAGGTCATTCCTAGTTTTAAACAACTGGATACCCTTCCAACATGCTAATACTGCCTAGTGCAATACACAACATGGAAGGCATCACTAATGAAGTCTGCAGTGCTGATGGGAGAAAGCGAGCTTTACTTGGAAGAGAACAAAAGTCCATTCCAATCAAACTTTTGTATTTAATCAAGCATGGGATATATTGTGTTACTGTTGGATTCAGCTACAGGTCTTTGAGTAATGACGTAGGAAAAGTCATCCTAAACGCCAACCATTTGCAGTAGGACCCAAAAGCTCTTTGTCCCCCCCTTTCTCAGCATTGTCTATGTATCGAAATAGATTTTTTGCAAACACAAATCCAAAACATGTAACTGAAACCAGTGGTTCCCAACTGGTCCAGCCACCTCGCCAGACTTATCCTTAGTCATTAGTTCAAGATCCACACAGTTTAATACATTCATCGTCATACTTGCATTTGGCCATCTCCTCGGGCTAGTTGGCTGTCTATGTCAAGTAGCTGTCCGTTAGTCACTCACTCTGCAGAAGGAAACAGCACTTCAAAATAAAAGCTCTGTGCCAGAAATTCACTGTACTTGAAAATGAATTTTCTTACGAACTTGACACATTTGCAAGTCGCTTGGACCTGTGTGACCCACCAGTTGGGAACCACTGACTTAAACTGTTAAATCAACCATTTAACAAGAAACATGTTTCTGACCTACCTCCAGTGGTATCAAACCATGCAGATAGTTTTAAGTTTTGTTTGCCAAGTTTTCAGATATTCATCACAGATTTCTGCCAATGGAATGGATGTGAATTTAGTTAGTGATGCAAAAAGCATGTTTATTCAGTTCCTATTAGCCTCCATAAATACACACCAATGACAGGGGAAAACACATCTAGATATAAAAAAAGTGCAAAAGAAATGTAAAATATGGCAAAATTAAAGGAAGGATGATAAAATAAATAGGTTTAAAAACGAGACTGGTTTGGTACTTAGCTCAGAGACAAAGAGATATGAAACATGTCCAGAGGATAATTAGAGTTAGATTGGTATTTGATTATTTTGCCTAAAATTAATTAGAATTTGAAGCTCTTTGTCGTTACAGGTTCTCTTAAAGGGGAACTACGCCCATTTTCAAAATTCAAACATGTTATTCCTTTGGTCTAAGACATGCCAACCATATTGTTTACATGAATAACTCTCTCCCAAATCCAAAATCTAGATTTCTAAAACTCAAATTTGTGATGTCATAGGGTATAAAGTCTGGAGCTGCTCTATAGACAATGAATTGGTCTGAGTATATGGGTACATTTTCTTTACATTTTCAGAATTGAGAGTACTACAATAGAATAAAGCTCATTTAAGTATAAAACAGGAAACACATATTCTGTAGCTCCACAGAATGAGCCTCCCATTCATTGTCTATGGAGCAGCTTCAGACTTTATACCAGAGATGGGACCAAGTCACACATGTGCAAGTCTCAAGTAAGTCTCAAGTCTTAACCTTCAAGTCTCAAGTAAGTCCCAAGTCATTTTTTCTTGGGCAAGTCAAGTCAAGTCAAGTCAAGTCAAGTCAAGTCAAGTCAAGTCACAGGTTGTGTCAAGTCAAGTCAA
>NC_065525.1:6932340-6948941 GCF_006386435.1 Epinephelus moara
AAGCTAACGTTAGCTAACTACCGACTAACCAGATAATATTAGCTAATTGACAAGCACTTACTGGGCAGAATGGCTCTTCAAATGACGAACAAAGTTTGAAGTTGTCGCCTGGCTGTCCGAGATGTTTATGCCGCATGTCTTGCACTGTGCTGTTCGTCTTTTGCCGTAATAATGGTAATTCCGAAAGCTGAAGACGATGACTCTCGGGACCCCTCCCGCTGACATGTTGATGCCTATCTGATATAAGAGGGCCTGTTTCTCCAATAAACACGTAAGGTACGTAGAGAGGGCATGACTGATTGACAGGGTAGTGATCCAATCATGACAACGCCATTCTCAGCCTGCGCTCCTACCGGGTAATCGATATTATTTTTTAAATTAATTTATTAATTTTATATTCTAACCGAAAACATGATGTGAATAACACTCAAGTCATTCAAGTCATTGTGTCTCAAGTCAAGTCAAGTTCCGAGTCTTTAACTTCCAAGTCCGAGTGAATTCTCAAGTCTTTTATTTTTTGTCAAGTCAAGTCACAAGTCATCAAAACAGCGACTCGAGTCGACTCGAGTCCAAGTCACAATGACTCGAGTCCCCATCTCTGCTTTATACCCTATGACATCACAAGTTCGACACTTCTCTGGTTTCTGGCTTTGACGGAGAGTAGCTCATGTTCACTATTCAACTTTCCTAGGCCATGGAAAAAATATATTGGAATCCTAAATTTAGGTAGTGCTCCCGTTTAAGTAATTTATTTCAGGCTGGCTTTAATCGGCCTTTCTTAGTAAGAATTTTGTGTTTCAGGCTGGTGTATTAAAACTGAGCCAAAAAGACATCCAGTTTACCTGAGAGAAAAACTTTTGCTGATTAACAGGAACAGAGTAAAGATAACGTTGGATGGATTACAATCATAGTTTGAAATGCATTTTGTCAATGCTAATCTGATTTTGACAGTGCAGAGCTAATCAAGCTTCTTATATGGCAAACAACAAAACAATTTACACAGTGGTTTGGTTGAAATGACCCTTAAATTTATGCTAATAACACTTAACCCATCGACTAACTACTTTAACCAATCTGCAACTGCAGGCAAAGTCCTGCATTAGGTTGGTGGATGATAAATATATTGAAATAAAATGAGAACAACAAAATTCTAATTTAGTGTTTTAACCTTTATATGCTCTGACTGAATTGCCCTTATGATGTCATCAGTTAGCTTAGAGTATAAGACCACAAACATTTAACAGAAAGCAATGCCTGTAAAGAAGTTATATTTATTTCATATATATAATAAATACGGCACTCTAGCAGGACTTTATGGGTAAATTATTTACAATCAATAGGCTGACAAATCTGCTAATACACTTTGATATGACAAAGGCTTCACGCAGAATCTTTATTCTTTAAAAAAAAAAATTTTTCTTTTAAGCAGAGCACACAACTCAGCTTCAGAGCAGGAAAAGCACATCTGTTTCGCCTGTGTCACAACTGAGGGCAGTAGATTGAAAGGGGCAATTACCATCAATTAAGGTCTTAAGCTGGAATTATGCTTCTCCAGGTTGCATGTAAGCAACTGTACACACGTGTTGTTTGCTCAGTATGGGCCTTAAAAGGAGGCAGTAACACAAGGATAGTCATTCCCCCATAGTAACACATAATATGTCCTATTCTTATGTGACAAAATGCAAAACAACATGTGTTAGTGTTGTCCAAATAACTCTAAATTAAGGCTCTCTGGCCCGATCTGCTCCCCATTCTAAAGTAAGTAAAGTAGTAACTACCTTACTAGTAGTTGGACACTTTTAGAGCCACACAGGCTCCCCCATTCTAATGTTGCCTGCTCTTCACACTTAGTAAATCCATTATAGCACACAACTAAAGCAATTCACAAACCCTTATACACTCACTGGCCACTTTATTAGGTACACCCGTTCAACTGTGCATTAATGCAAATAGCTAATTAGCAAATCATGTGGCAGCAACTCAATGCATTTAGGCATGTAGACATGGTCAAGGCAATTTGTCTTCAAACTGAGCATCAGAATGGGGAAGAAAGGGGATTTTAGTGACTTTGAACATGGCATAGTTGTTGGTGTCAGACGGGCTGGTCTGAGCTTTTCAGAAACTTTTGATCTACCGGGATTTTCAATCACAACCATCTCTAGGGTTTACAGGGGATGGTCCAGAAAAGAGAAAATATCCAGTGAGCAGCAGTTCTCTGGGTGAAAATGCTTTGTTGATGCCAGAGGTCAGAGGAGAATGGCCAGACTGGTTCATGATGATAGAAAGGCAACAGTAACTCAAATAACCACTGGTTACAACCAAGGTATGCAGAAGACCATCTCTGAACCAACAACACCTTGTAGCTGATGGGCTACAGCAGCAGAGGACCACACTGGGTGCCACTCCTGTCAGCTAAGATCAGGAAACTCACCAAAATTGGACAATAGAAGATTGGAAAAACATTGCCTGGTCTGATGAGTCTCAATTTCTGCTGCGACATTCAGATGGTACGGTCAGAATTTGGTGTTTACAACATGAAAGCATGGATCCGTCCTGCCTTGTATCAACAGTTCAGGCTGGTGGTGATGGTGTAATGGTGTGGGGGATATTTTCTTGGCACACTTAGTACCAATTGGGCATCGTTAAAACGCCACAGCCTACCTGAGTATTGTTACTTTACCATTAGGCCCCCAGTTAAAAGGGCCCAACAAGTTTAGATCTCTTATGATGTTTAGATGTGAAAAATACTGAATTATGTTACTATTCTAAATCATTGTACCCAAAAATAACTTATAAAAGTGCCCTTTGAAAAAGCAACTGTACACTTGTACTTCAGAGGAAAACATACCTGACCGATAAATGCTACTGGTTATGTTGTCGATTCAGTTATTTCCTCACAAAATACAACAATTAAAGTATGATTCATTATTATTTATTAAATTATCCAGCATGAGACTATGTAAGAATTAAAAGCCCCATCTTAAGGTACACTGTGCAGAGTTTTGAGCAAGCCTACTGCTTCTACAGCTGCCAATAGCCTACCAACATTCCCAGTTAGAGAAAGGGTAAAAATAAAGCAAGGTGGTTTGTCTGGGGCCCCAGGACCCCAAATCTCTAAATCCAGCCCTGATAATAATAATGAACGCACAGCGCAGAGTGACTGGATGAAAGGGAGGCATGGAGTGATGCGTCCTCGTATTTATAACTAATTCATCCAAAGTCTGACTAAAACCTACATGAGTCTCACAGTCCATGTGTGACAGTTGGCAACACTGCACTATAGGCTGCTTAGTTGTAACAACTTACCCTGCTGTGTGGAATTTTTTTCTAGCCGAGCTAAAGCTTGCTGGGAGTAAGTTACATAGTTCAAAACAGTGCTACGTTTTCGGCAACAAGACAGTTATTAAGATGATATATGTTTGGATTCGGTGACTTACGTAGACAGCTCAGTGATAGAAAGACAAGTCACTGTTTGGTGGTACTGTGGTCGACACTCCAGCAGCACGAAAGGAATGACCCCGTGTAACCACTTAAAAGTCTGTGTTACAATTTACCCTGCATTAGGAGGTCCCCCACCTTCCCCTATCTCTATCCCTATCTCTCTGAGGCAGCATCATTCCAGTTTGACAAATGATGCTGTCGGGTTGCATTGTGGGTATTGTAGGATCCAGCATTTTTGGATCTTTACCCATGCTAAGGACGAACAGTCAAAGCATCTGCGCCTCTGCTGCTTTGATTTTGAAGATCTGACCTTTTTAATACAACACTTGAGAGTCCCCAAAATTTGAGAGCGTAAAATTCAATCAATGAACTGGAGTACTCCTTTAAGATATCATTTCTTTTCAGTTTTCAGCCTTGGCTAGTTGAGTTTTTGAAAAACCCTTTTGTTCAGTTTGCTGTAGTAGTCTGTGTCAAAGCCTGTAATATGGTCACCTACAGTTAGTTTTCCTCTTGCTTTCCCACTGTCAGAGGGAGTGCTGAAGCCAAAGTCCCTTTGTCATCAGAAGCCATGAGAGGTCTATTACGGTAATTATTATATCTCACCATGTGTCACAATCAGCAAGCCAAAGAGGAGAGTGTAGAGAGTAGTGTGTGAAAGGCTGTAAATGTAAGATGGTTGAGCGATGCCATGCCTTATTTCCTTATGAGAGTTTGTTTTAGGTAATGTGCATTCTATTACCTGACCTAAATGAAATGTGTTTGATTGGCTTTGGCAGCCGTGTATCGATTCTCAGAGGCGTACTGCAGTTTGTCTCAGGCTGCCAGCCCGGCCGTGGAACCTGCAGGACGTCAGCAGCTCTGCCTCAGAGCAGGAGGGGAAAGGGAGGGAGGGTAGATAAATAAGCCCATAAAGGATGCTTTGAGTCAGGCGGAGAGGTGGAGAGGAGAGGGGGCTCCGGTCACACAGTCCCCGGGCTTGTTGGAGGTTGCTGGCTGCATTGCAGAGAGATAGGGAGCTAGCTGGGGTGTCCAGGGAGGGGAGGGAGAAGAGGCGAGGAGTGTGTGTGTATGTGAGGTTAAAGGAGACAGAGAGGGAAGCTGTGGAGGAGAAGCTCAGCAGTGTCGCTCTGCCAGCCAGGCAGGACAGTGTGACAGAGGAGGAGAGGGGAGAAGGAATTAGGCTCTGCTGCAAACAGGGGATGCAGAGACGAGTTGATGCTGCAGCACATGACAGAGAAAAGGGAGGGTGAGGAAACCTGGGGATGATTCGTTGCTGGGAGCAGACCTGAGGACGAGGCCAAGATCAAGCTCCCCGCTTTGGCCCATGATCTTCACCTTCACCATCACTTTGGCTCCATGCTTATGGTGGAAATCAGGAGCCGGGATGGAGAGCACGAGAGGCAGAGACCAGACTAGCTGCCGCCCCCAACCTGTAATCTACAGACGTACGACTGCACTAGCATCAGCTGCTGGCTGAGCACCTCTGATCACATCTCAGCTGGGGGGCTTCATGCCCTGGGACAGTCCTGGGAGATAGAGGGAGGAGGTGGTGGTGGATGAGGAGGAGGAGGAGCAGGCAGTGGGGAGGCTGGCTCAGAGAAGTGGTGGAGGGTGGTGGTTAAAGCTGCCTGCTGTATTTTTGGATGTGGGATCTCCTGAATTAAGCAAGCAAGCTGGAATAAAGATGTAGTGTGAGCTGGTGGAAGGAGGGGTACAGAACAAGGAGAGTGCTGTGCTGAGGAGAGGAGAGGGCTGGACGTCCCGGCTCAACGGACGGACCAGGCGGACGGAGATCTGGGGGGAGTCCTAAGGGGGAGACCAACACGGAGGGTCCACTGGATCAGGAAGGTAAGGGTTTGATAATAAATTTTGCAAGACTGTCTTTATGATGTAAATTGCTCCCACTAGGAACACAAGACAAATCTGTCTTTTGGTGGTCCTCACTTCTATAAAGGACTAGTTTAATATTTAAACTTGAGTTTAAGATTAAGATCTGACAGGATTAGTTTAGGATAAGATTTTGAGTGATGCTTCAGGTTTGGCAGGTAAAGGTTAGAGAAAAGAGAATGAATGAAAGTACTCACAAGAGAGATCAAACATGTTCAACAGGGACAGAAGCTGGATGGAAAGTTTTAGAAAAATTGGAAGAAGCGACATTAAAGCTGAGTTAGAAAATGCAGGACAAAGACTTGTGTGTTCTGGCTTGTGTGGTGAATGTGGTTGCAATGTGAGGTTGAGAAAATATTTATTTCTGCCTGACACTGTGAGTGTGTCTGTGTGACTGACTCAGTGAGCGAGTTAGTCAACTAATCACTTGAACGGGACTAAAGAAATCCCACAACTGCTGCTCATTTCTGCTTTACTGGCTGGGGGGAGTTGTAAAATTACTCAGTAACGGCTAAAGAATAGGTGTGTGTCTATATTGTCATTATGTTTGGGTGTTTATGTGGCCTCCTGGCATGTACTCCACGTGCTGCTTTTTTCCCTCTGTGGAGGCAGACAGTGACCGTTAGGAAACAGTTGACAGGAACGCTTTAGAGCGACTGTCTGAAGGCTTCTGGCATCTCCAAAGACAACGCCGGCCTGTTTGATTTTCCATGGCATCACTGCCATGCTGGACCTGCCCGGTCTGGTTGCCTTTTACACAAAGCCTGCTGGTATTTGACAAGCTGCTTGTGAGACCTCGGGTGAAGTAGGGAAACTTTAAAAGGCACATTCTGATCCAGTCAAAAAGGTGGATAAGTGATAACATGTAGTTGAATCCACAAGATTAAAGCACAACATGTGACTTTTGA
Source organism: Epinephelus moara (assembly GCF_006386435.1). NCBI lineage: Eukaryota > Metazoa > Chordata > Actinopteri > Perciformes > Serranidae > Epinephelus > Epinephelus moara. The sequence continues at coordinate 6,938,577 of NC_065525.1, forward strand.
AGAAAGGGACAAAAAAAAAAAATTCTTCCTTTTATCAACAAAAAGGTAATTCCTAACCTCTAAAATGCTTCTTTGCTCATTTTAACACACTCAGGGGTTTGGATGCTACAGCCTTTTTTGGTCTGGTGTGACCGGTAGCATGTGGTTAGCTAATGCTGGCTGATGTTAGCAAACGTCAGATAGCTGTGTATCTGAATTTATTAAGTCAGGTCTAACTTTATGACTTTGTTCTACCTGTGCAACTGAGACACTATAATCTACTGTAGTATGCCACAGGTAAAACATTTTAGCACACTCAAAAGTACATTAGGTAAACACATTTATCACCAGGAGACATTATTTCCTGCTTGACCTCTTTCTCAGTCACGTCAGTTAATGATGCTGTCTTTAAAGCTTTAATCCGTCCAATGACTATTTGGGATGTTGGTCGTATTGACAAACCCACAGATAACTATCACATAACTCTTGATCATTCGATCTCTCTATCCCGATAACTTTGTTTCAGCTGCAACTGTTTTCAGTGAAAAAACTCACTGTACACTACTTACCCAACACCAAACAGCAGACAGACAAAGATAACAGCTTGCAGGTTAAAATAGTGGAGCTGGCAGCTAAAGAGCCAGGTATTTTCCCCAGGAGTAGGTAGAGACCAAAACAGAGCAAAGAGTGAATACTGGACTCGCATTTGTCAGCTGGACAAAAACATGACTCCATATTCCTGTCTACCTTCCTCCTCGTCTTCTAGATGTGTAAACAGGCGATAGTTTGCCAAAACCTTAGCCATATTAACCTGCAGGGGCTCTATGCAAAGTACAGAGCATATAAGTTTCTGGACAAGGTTCTTAACATGGAGGTGGCCAGTTAGCAGCTAACAGTGCTAACTCCATAAACTGCTCTAAACAGTGTTGACAAAGCTAATGGTGTTAACCAGGGGGGAAACAGAGGGTGGGCACTACACATCTGTGCTGCCACCGTCTAGATATCATCAGTAACCACCGTATGAGCACAGTGTAAAGTGGCTACAGTGAGTTAGCCAGTGGAACACAGACATGTCTTAACATGCACTGGCAGCCAGACTGGCTTACCACAACAAACCACAGAGAAGTTCAGATCACAACACACACAAAGGCAGCCTGACTACATTCTTTGCTCAGGATGCCATTACTCAACTATATCTTTACATAGGAAATAGTGCTTTTCCTGCTATAATAATGCCCCGAATGTCATATACCTAACCTTTAACAAGGCTGTAATGTGTCAAATGTCTGTAGTTTCAGCTTGCTGTGGAGTTCTGCTGCCAAGTGGCCAAAAAAGCATTAATGCAGCTTGAAAGCAAATTACCCAAGAGAGTGATGGGAAATTAAGTACAATACAATTACTGTGCTATTATCCTGTAATTAGCACTTTTGGCCACAGGGACCACTCTTCAGCGAAAGTTACATTGTGTTACTTTCAAGTCTAGCTCCACGAACAGTGATGGCCTCATTCAGTACACTCCTAATATAAAGTACTGGGAAGCGCTTTGGTAGCCAAATGGTTTTGTGCAAGCCAAATAAATGCAACTTCACCGATGCAAATCCAGCTGGGGACCTTTGCTGCATGTCACGGCTGCTCTGTCCATTTCCTGTCTGCCTGCCTCTTTACTGTCAACTGTCCAATAAACGTGAAAATGTCCCAGAAAATGTTACTTAAAAAAACAGAAGTTTGGGACAAAACCTGCAACATGCTAGAAGATGTCATGAAGTGTCCAAAATGGAAAGGATTCATAGCCAGTAGTTATCAGAAATATTCTTCTCTGGGTAAAGGACAAACTGAATGATATTGGCATCAACATCATTAGAATCTCATTATGAGGCATATTGAGGTTGATGTTAGGTTTCAGAGGTAGTGAACTTTACATCACATGTTAAAAGATTGTTAACCTGAGCTATTCCCCACAAAATATGAATGGGGGCAGAGGCTTCACTGGGCCCATTTCAGTAGCAGGTAGTATAATAATTGGCAGCAAACAGACTGGAAATACAATTCAGGTATTTTTTGAATGTTTGTTTTCAATGGTCACCCTGTTACAGCTTCCAAACTCCATACACACACTAGATTTTACCCAGCTACATCACTTGCCTCATTATGTAATGAAGTCTGTAAAAGAAGATTTTGTGCTACGCTCCCTGGAGAAGTGGAGGCACTGACAGAGCCCTCTAGTGGAAAATTACCCTGAACTCCCAGACATTTTTCACAGGAATTTTTTGTTCCTCTAGCACAAGGTTTGTCCATGTTTCACATCACAACACGGCCATAATATCAAACAGTGATATGAAATTTTTTTTTAATCTCTTGAGTTTATTTTAAAAATATTTTGTGTTTGCAGCCCAATTTTCATTCATGATGATGATGCCATGACTATCATTAAGGAAGCAAGGCTGTGGGAAGCTGAAAGGTTAATGGGTTTAATTCATCACACATTCAAAATGAACATGTAGAGCCTGTCTGCTCCTCAGTCTGTTCATCTGGACACTCACACACCATAATTCCGTTCGTGGGCGCTTCCTTAATCCTTCTGTGTTCCACCTATCCCTCCCTTCTTTTCTGACTTCCAGAACTGCCTTCCCACTGGGTATACTTCTGTAGAGAGACAATAAACTCTTCTGAATTAAAAACTAGTTTTAGACACCTTTATAATGGCAGGTACACAGAAGAATAAGTGAGAAGATTTCAAACATGTCTTGAATTTTGGGGCAAAATGACACAGCAGTACAGCATTCCAATAGATAGGCTGAATGAACTGTAGCAAAAAAGTTTTTTTTTACTCTCATTAATCTCATTTCCATTAAAAAAGCTCTGATAAACTTAATCTACACTACTTGCTCAGCAGCAAACTGCAGTAAGACATAGTTAGAGACAGGCTGGTGAACATAGTGGAATATTTAGCAACTAAAAAGTCTAAAAAAAAAATCTTTTGAGGAAACCAAAACTGAGGTTAACCAAGAGCGACTTAGACTTTTATTTATTAAGCTGCGAGAAACATGACTCAGAAAAGCTAATTTTGTTCCATGCCTTCCAGATGTGTAAATTTGCAACTTTTTGCTAACACATTAACCAGGATAACTTGGTAAATTGGTAATATGTCAGTGTTGTGGTTGTAGCTGGCTACGCTGCCCCCAAGTGGCCAAAATATTAATGACGGTTTAAAGTCCCATTCTACTCAATGTATTTTTCTCATGTCTCCTTAAATGACCTTGACTATACTGCCTTGTATCTGAGCAAAGTTTGTCACTACACATGTGTTTACACATTCCTGAATGCTGAAGGGGGCGATGTGCGGATGTCTTTGCAACTCACTAAAATCTGAGATTGAAATGTTCACCGGGCAAGCTAAATTTGTTACATCACTAATATGAAATCCAATCACTGTCTGACACAGGGGACACATATTGATGGGGGAACAGACTTCAACGCAACACTGGCAAAGACACCTGAACCCTCAGCGCAGAGCAGACTGTCAGTACAGGGAGCAGAGTTAGCATTAGCATAGTGAAAGTTTTGACAGTGCTTGGTAGAGTGTGCAGTTTTTGGATGTTAACTGAATACTGAGGCTTCCTTACACTGTCTACCAAAAACCTCATCATAGCAGATATTACTGTATGTTTCACAAACATTAATGCTGTATCAACTACTGCCAGTTAGCTTACAAGCTAACAAACACAAGATGCTAACTACACTTACCATTCTAGTAGGTCTGCTAGTCGCTGATTTTGATCCACAGAAAACTCATCATCTCGAACATGTATGGGCAAATCTTTAAAATGTTTCCGCTAATGCTAACACTAGCCATGTTGACACAATATGTTTGTAGTGTACATGACATGCCCCTTGTACAAGACTAAGCCACCAATGCGACACTTATCTGAACCCTGCTTCAACGGTTTTAATATATGAGGCCAAATGAAGCAATAATCTCGTTCATAATTAATTATACATGAAGATGTGATTGAAACTGTAAATCATGAGATGTAACCCGTTCCATTACCCTTACCCTGACCTTAACCACTTGTCTTTTAAGCTAATATTTCATAGCAAGCTAAATGCTAACTTAGCATTTTCTTCAGGGCTTACGCTGATCGTGGACTGATCTCTAGGTATGGTGGGCGAGTCATGTTGCTGCTCTAGCTGCAGCTATACCTACTCGCTTTCACAGATCAACCTAACGTGAGCAGTGCTGGAGAAAGCAGGAAAGGAAATGTAACCTATTGCATGCAGCGGTGGTGGATGGAACGGAGGCCAGATCCGGATTTTTTCAGTGAGGAGATAAAGAGTAGATTGGAGTTGTTTTTTGTTTTTTTTTTTTTGTGGGAAAACCATGTTAAAGAAAATATTGGTATAAAGGACAAAATTTTACATACTGATCCTAAGCTGCCAGCCAGCAGTGTTCCTAAATTTATTTGTGCCTCTGGAGCAGGCCTGCCTCTGGTACTTTGACTCCCACTTTGCCATAATTGACCCTTCATTGAACACGTAGGCTATTTTATTGTAAATTTCTCATAATAAGGATGTATTGAGTGTAATTTCCCATCCAACACTTCATCTCTGTCTCCTTCATGTCCTGTTTCCTGACTTCTTGCTCCACCCAACACTCTTTTTTCCAACCATATTTCCCCTACCCCCTCCCTCCTTCCTTCTCCCTCAGCTGGGCAAAAGTCCCTGCCTCAAAGCCAAAACCATCTCTCAGTAACACCTCCCCACCTCCTCACCTGGACTCCCAGCTCATTCAGTCAGATGGCCTGGATGCAGGAAATCCCATGTGGCACTGCCACTCTTGGATACAGCTGGGAATATTACCATTGATGTAGTTAATATGATTTTTACCTGGAAATATTAATTAGCTCTGGAATGACTCATTTCTTTTCCTCTGTATTTTTTTTCTCTACCTGTGTCTACCTTCTGTTGTTAAGTGGGACATTTGGAGTTATCTGCATCCTGGATCGTTTGTAAAATGATGACTTGGTGGGCCTGGACATCTTTTCCATCAAACATGGATCCTAATCTGTATCTGGATGTAGACTTGAACCACATCTATACAGGTTAAGTGAATGTGACCAGCATCACTGCAGAATCACTCTGGATGTGTGGGTGAATTAAAAAGCCACGGCATCAGCACTGCGTTCCACCGCATCAGAAATGTGACTTTTTTCCAGAGGGACTGAATCACACTGAAGATTATAAGGTGATATATATATATTTTTTTTAACTTTAATTTTTCACAAATTTGATGATGTGTTATTTCTTTGGGTTTGGTTTCTGTAGGCCCCTAGATGTTGGTACTGTTACTCCCACTGTGATGGGAAAAAAGACATCCTCTGAACTCAGGGGCAGACTGACTTAATCTACCTTTTCTTAAATTCTGCTTCACTGTGCTGTTCAGAGGAAAGAAATTCAGAATTAAAGGTGACAGCGAAAGGAGGTCAGTACATTTCACACAAATAATGGAGAAGCATTTTCATTTTTTTCCCATTGTCGTACACAGTCAGGATAGCCCGGCAGATGTAACCTTGGGGCTAATTGTACCTTTCCCCCCAAGTCCCCAGTCTAATCCCAGCTCCCGGCCTGCCAGCAACCCCCTCTGGTGATTGTGGCCTTCCAATCAAACGGTCTACGTTACTGTCTGCTTGTTATCTGGCCTGTGGCCCCACCGGGATGTTAACTCCACACTGCCTGGGCCTGCTGCTTTAATCCACAATAGATCACAAAATAAGCTGAAGCTTTTTTTTCATCGTCCTCAGAGGCAAAAACTGGATTCATATACATATCCCAAAATGAAATACAATGCAGTATGTGACCTAGTGGCACTCCTACAAAAGTAAAAGCCCCTGTGGCTGGCAGTGTTTTGTTGGGTTAATTATAGGGACACTGTTTCTGAAAATATATAGGCTACTGCTTTTTAATGTTTTAAATACAATCTTTCAGTGTTCTGAACAACACAAATTAAATTCCATTCACCTCCATTGTATTGCAGTTTAAGCAGAGATCTCAGAGACAGGCATTTTAAAAGCTGGGTGAATATTTCCTGAGCTAAAAGATAGTTTAATTTATTTATGATAAAATTCATTTGAATCGAAATTGTAATTAGGGTAAACCTACTTTTTTTTTTTTTTTTTTCTCCTCTTGAACATGTTGGGGTTTACTCGATGGGTTGACTTTTTCATCATTCTGACTGGTGCTCTCTTCCAGAAAGAACTATAAAATCAGTATCACCAGCATAATTAGTCAAGAGTCAGTACCAGGATATGAATACGAAACAGAAAAGGAGAGAATTTAGATTTTAGAGAAAACAGCAACTGTCAGTGGAAAGTTCTGGTTTTGCGATTATTCTAAAGGACCTCTAAATGACTGTGATGACACATGAAAACAATACTTGACAAGAAAAATGTTTTGTATGTGTTCCAAAACTTCTACTTGCAAAATTCCCCCTTCTGTCACAGCCTGAATATCACGTAGACACTTTCTCCTGGATCTCCCATGCAGAGTGTAGGTCTGTGGAGACACTGAGATTCAGTGCCAGGATGTAAATCTATACATCCACTCTGAGAGGTGGATAAATCTGTCTGTGCCAGTTTGTCCCACAGAGCTGAATGTAATAATATAAATATCAGTCTGTCTCTCCTGCGTTGGCCTGGCCAGGTGGGGTGGGGGGGTGTCGGGTGAGGGGGGTCGGGGGCCAGGAGGTAATTTCATGAATGAAAGGGCAGAATTGTTTCTCCGTTTCGACTGGTCCCAAGCACTAGCCAAACCCCTGGCCAGCCTTTAATTAGAACTATTAACCCAGAGAGAGGGAAGAAGGGAGCGCCAGAGGGGCTAATGGGAGGAGGGGTGAGGGGAGAGGAAGGGAGGAGGAAGATGAAGGAGGGGAGAACAAATGGGCAGGTGGTGTTCAACTGCAAGTACTTTGTAGGAACTTAGAGTTGAGCACCATAACTCTGACCCAGTGCAGAATGTGCTTGCATAGTTATAGTAATGCAGACATTGTGGAAGCAGTAGCCCAGTATACATAAGAACAGTAGGGGAGAACAGGGTCGGTTGTCACACTTTGTCCTTTCACTTGAATCCCTCAAAAACTGTATCTTTAATAGTTCAATTTACAATGTATAATGGAAGCTTAGAGTGTGGGGGAAAAATGGCAATCTTTAAAATGACTGAAACCATAATTGAAATAAAACAACCTGAGAAAACTTAAACAGGAAATATCATTCCAATAAATGTATTTTTTTATCCTAATATAACAATAAAAATAACAATACAAAGAACAATACAAGTGGCAACCAATCCCAAAGAAAATGTGACAATCATCCTCAACTCTTTTTGCTAGCAGCTAAGCTAACAAACACATCATGGCCTAGTTAAGACAAAAACTTAACAGCAGCACAAGTTGTGTAGTTGTAGCAGTGGGTTTAGTAGTGGGCATATTACTATAGCAGAGGGTGTAATAGTGTTAGTAATAGCAGCAACAAGGAGTAGTTTTAGTAGTAGTAATGGCATGAGTTTTGTAGTAGCAATAGAGCTTTAGAATATGATCCACAACATACAGTGTGATTCTTCTTAATTTACAGTGCATTTTTTTTGTACCAAAACAATCTTTCCACGTTGTTACCACATTTTATCCCTAACTTCATGTCTTGTTTCCTTGTACTTATCAGTATCTAGTCTACTAGTACACAAAAAATGACACTGAAAGAACCTGAAGAATTATGCTCTAAAGCGTTACCTAGTGGTGCTGCTAATAGCACCAACTATAGTAGTAGTAGTTAGCGTAGAAGTAGAAGTAGCAAAAGCACCAACAATACTGTCAGTAGCAGTTTTCTAGTAGTATAAATAGCCGTAGCAATAGTAGTTGTAATACTTTTAGTAGTTGTGCCAATTGCAACAGGAGTAATAGTAATAGCAACAACAACCATGGTACTACTATTAATAGTTTCAGAAATAGTAACAGCAGCAGCAATAGTATTAAAAGTAGTATTTAGTAAAGCTGCAGTGGCAGGTAATAGTAACAGCAACAACCATAGTACTACTAATACTAGTGGTACTGTTATGGTACAACAACAGTTCAATCCGGAGAGACTTCTTTTTATGGTAAAAGAATATTCATTATCATGTGAACGAATGAATAAGAATGTGGAAAGTCTTTGGCGATTAGACCCCGTAGAGATGGTTTGATTTAAGGAGAGTGATGAATCCATAGTCGAATAGGGAACCCCCCTGGGGTCTAGACGCTGGTGGTGGTAGAGATGGTGAAGATGAGATGAGAGGAAGATGGAGAAGTGCCGATGATCTGGATGAGTGGAGGAATGAGTCTTTGAGAGCTTGTCCTGGACTCTGGAGGTGAACAGGGTGGAGGAGGGTGCGAAGATCCTGCCTAAAATGATGGCTGACAGCAGCAGAAGAGAGAGCAGATTCAAAATTTTGCAGTGGCATCCTGATTGGCTGAGTGATCGTTGCAAAGTGTGACTGGATAACTAGAGGAGTGAACGCCCATAGTCAGCTGATTGGAGGGAGTAGTGAGAGTGGGATGGAGAGAAATGTGAAAGGGTGAGCACGAGAAAGGTCTTCCTGATTGAACTTACGCTGAGCTTCATTAGAAGCAAAAAGGGGTTTTAGTAGTAGTGCCTGTATCGGGAGAAGTAGTGGTGGTCATAGCAGCAACAATAGTGGTAGTAGTAATAGCAACAGCAATAATACAAATATTTACATTAGTGGTAGTTTTATCATCAGACCCAGACAGAATCTGCAGAACTTTCTTTACAGTTTTCAGCGGTAGTCCAGATGAATATTTACGGAATTTAATGAAATGTGTTTTTTGTTTTTTTTTGCTGGTAATAGGATAGACAATATTCATTTAGCTTTTTAAAAATATCTGCAGGTGTGTTGTCAGAGGCCTCTTTGGGCTTGTTTATCAGTACTACAAATAATTATAGCAGCAGTTAAGTAGTAATGATAGTAGCTGTAGTAGCTCTATTGACTGCCTCACTGTGCAGTTAGTATTTCCTCTTGTGCTTCTGGTACCACGGCTCCATGATGTCAGTGACTGATGATGGTGTCTTTTTAGCCGGCTGAGGCAAGGTTTTACAGAAAAAAACAGGAAATGGCACTTTGGTCCACTAATGAGGAGTTACAAGCTCTCTTTCTCAGAACCTTCAGTAACACTCTAGACTCCGGAGGCCCCACTCTCACCTGACATGTACAACAGACCAGTGTTGATATTCACCCTTTCATGTACTGAATAACATGTTCAAGTTCTTCATGTGTGTTTCCATACCAGAGGCAGAGCTGGGGTGACTCCTGGGGCTCCAGCCTGGAATTTTTTTCTCAAAAGCTCCACATGGCTTTGGTTTTTAAAATAGCTTCAGTGTTGTGTCATTCAGATAACAACAAATCAGTCCCTCCAGGATGAAGCAATGTTGCAGTCACAACAATTAATGTAAATTCAGCCAATCCTTGTGAAAATTTGACTCTTTCAAACACGTAAAATCTCATTTCATTGTAGAGCTGCATGCAGCCTATTGATTCTCTCAGCCCCTCCTTGCCTCTCTGTCTTATTCTGTCTCTCTGATTATCATGAGACTGCTGCTGAGGGAATGTGAGCTCTGTGCTTGGAAGAGTCACACACACACAGTGACAGGGCTAACTGTTAGCAACACATGGGTTATTAATGGGTGTAACAATATAGAGTCGAACTGTCAGTGTAAAATTGTTGGGAGCACAAGCTAGCCGGGCAGAAAGAGCAGGAGGCGAAAAGGAGAAAAAGCTGATTGCTGACAACTTATCTATCTTACTATATCTTACTGTATAATGACGAAAATTCTGTCTGTGAGTGTGTCTGTCCGTGTGTCTGTTCCACGTTTTTCTCCTCACTGACTTGGTCAATCCATGTGAAATTTGGCATGGTGGTAGAGGGTCATGGGAGGATGTGAATGAAGCAATATTACATCAATTGGCCAAAGGGGACACTATAGCAACCGATTGAAATTGCACACTTTGAATGGGCACATCTCATGTCCTGTATGTTGTAGAAACATGAAACTTTGCACAGAGATGCCTCTCCTCATGAGGAACAAATTTGCCTCAAGAACCCATAACTTCCGGTTATAAAGATTTTCCGCCATTTTTTATTTTTTTTTAAAAACACTTAAAATCGATCTCTTCCTAGGAAGTTTGACCGATCTGCATGAAACTCGATGAACATAATCTAGGGACCAATATCTAAAGTTCCCTCTTGGCAAAAGTTGGAAAACTTACTAAAACTGAGCTTCTGTAACATCTCAAGGGTTTCACCGATCACCACGCAACTTTGTAGGCATATGACCACACATAATCTGT
>NC_065525.1:6948962-6960577 GCF_006386435.1 Epinephelus moara
TTTTTCTACTCACTGACGTGGTCAATCTATGTGAAACTGCACATAGGCATTGAGGATTGGCATAGGTAGAAGGTGACAAAGCTACCAATGGGTATGGATTAGTTCTCTATAATTTATAAATAGTAACATCAGACAATTTTTGCCTCTCTTTAGGTTTGAGTCATCCCTAATACTGGATGCATTATGGTTTCAGAGCGACAAAAACAGTTGGAGAACTTGCAAAGTTATGTTTCTCTCCTCTGTCCTACCTTGTGTCTTCTCTCTCCCTACACTTTCGCCCTTTATATGATATAAACTCTCTGACCTCCTTCTCATTTCCCCTCTCTGGCTCTATTCCTACCTCATCTTCCCTCCACAAATCCCTACCTTACAAACCTCACCTTGACATCTGTTGGTGTCTCCACTACCTCACATTCTCCTCCACTTCCAGATGCCCTCTCGCTGCAGGAATGCGCTGAACATCGTGGTCACCACCCTTTTTGCTGCGGTGGTCCTCTTCACCATCCTGCTGGCCTATGTCACAGGTTAATTTGTGAATTTCAATTATATACACAGAGAAATATCCACATGAGAATCCAAACAAGTGATGGTCATGCTTTATTTAAACTTGTCTACACTGTGTTTCTTTGCTATAAAGGCTACCAGTTCATCCACACTGAGCAGCACCACCTCTCCTTCGGCCTCTATGGTGCCTTCCTCTCCCTCCATCTCTTCCTCCAGAGCCTCTTTGCCTTCCTGGAGCATCGACAGATGAGGAGCCCCTCCCGGCCCCAGCACCTCCGTCGCTCTGTGGCTCTCTGCATTGCCGCCTTCCAAGAGGACCCAGACTACTTGAGGAAGTGCCTGCGCAGTGTCCGCCGAATCTCCTTCCCTGGCCTGAAGGTGGTGCTGGTGGTGGATGGGAACCGGCCTGAGGACCGCTACATGGTGGACATTTTCCAAGAGGTGATGGGCGGGGCTGACCAGGCTGGCAGTATGGTGTGGAAGGGAAACTACCACAGTGATGGGAGCGGTGGAGGAGGAGTCGGAGGTGGAGGGAGGAGCACGGTGCACATGGAGGAGGCAGCACGAGTGGCTCGGCTGGTCAGAGGCTGCCGCTACTCTTGCATCATGCAGGAGTGGGGAGGGAAAAGAGAAGTGATGTACACTGCCTTTAAAGCACTGGGGGACAGTGTGGATTATGTGCAGGTAAGGGCCACAGACCCAGAAAACAGTGTGCATGTACCTGTGCAGGCTATTGAAAGAGTACATAAAAAGATTTGGACCATGTAGCTCAAGTTAATTAAAAAAAATGTTGTACTAAAAAGTTGGGCCACTTCACCAATTTTACACATTAAGATCTGTTTACTCACCACAGGGAGTACTACTCAGCCTGTTGTGTGGCTCTGGAGGAGCTTTGTGATATCAGAAAATAAATAACCCTGATGATCACCAGTTAACTCTGCTTGGGTTTGAATCATAATATTTTTCGCTGGACCGCAACATGAAAAGCCAGCATTTTACATGCAAACAATTGTCCCTAAGTGAGTGAGTTAAGGGGTAATGAAGTAACACCTTTGGTCGGAGTTTTATTGATGACATAAGTGTTGGTGTTTCCCCATTAGTCCCTGCGCTTTTGAAATCAATAGGTGCTGACAGATCTGGCAGCACTGACAGTCCTGTAACCAGAGTAGCATAATGTCATTGCGGAATTAACAAGCTAGCTACCTAACTACTGACTGACCAACTTAATGCTTCATCCGCACACTGTTGTCACTGTGTAGGAGAGCACATTGCTATCATCAGTTGTGTGACAACTTTGGCTTCTTTTCTGTAACCACCGTAACATAAGCATAAAAGCAAGGTGGCATTGGTGAGCTATCTGTGGTCAAAATGGTAGTTTTGGATGGAGGAAAGAGAGGATCACCTCATCAATTATTTTGAGGAACAGAAATTAGATGTTGGAACATGTGCTGTCTCCTTAGTAACAACTTGTATCTAATGAAAAGCTAAGATTGCTTGCATTATGGGAAATGTACAAGTAGGATCCAGTGTTTTCTGAGCCATGCTAGGAAAAGTCTGTATCTCCTGACTTGAACACCCTCAATTTTAAAAACTATCTCATCTCTAGTCTATCTAGTCTCATGTGAGTCCCTCAACTTAGTTGCTATTTACTACTAAACACAAAGTACAGCTGAGGCTGATGGGAATGCCATTAGCTTTATACATATTTAGTCATAAACCAAAGTACTGGACAAATTTAAACTTGATAAACTTCTTTCCTTAAAATCAGTGAATCCTGGCAATAATGGTTCAACATCTCATGAGCTCCAGGAGCTAAGGCTGAGGGATACAATGTGTCTGGTTGAAAATAATAGGTATCATGGTATCTGCAACCTTAACTGATCTACGCAAGCGGTTACATCAGTCGGAGGCAGACAGGACAGGAGAAAACTCTGTCCAATCATTGCATTCGGTCCGAACACAATGATTGGTCGGAGTTTTCTTAGAACCATATGAGAATGGTATAATTATGAGTTTTTATTTCTGGTGGAATTCACTGACATTTCAGTGTGCCATCAGTTTATTAATAGCATTTTAACCTAAACAAAGAAAAGTGTAAAATTTCCAGAAAGGTAAGTGTTGCTTTAATATTCAAATGCCATGTTGTCCAAACCTGCTCCCATTTGATGATACCTACTCTTTAGATCTTTTGTCTCATCAGAAGCTTGCACTTTTTGTTGGCCAAAAAAAATTGTTAGCACTTCAAAGTGAAGATTTTTCTGTGCACATCAACTGGGTCACAGAGCCTATACCCTAGTATTTATTGCTATTTTTATCTTTCATTAAAAGAGATTTTTTTCTTATTATTTTAATTTGAATTTCATTTCATTAATTATTTTATGATTATTATTTTCCTCTTACTCGATTTGTTTTCTTCTTCAGTTGATTTACTAAGGCCAAATTAATATGGACTGGATTGCCGTCAGGGGTGGGAAGTGGGGGTAATTGTTGTGTATTATTGTGTTTGTTGCTTGTTACCTATGTTAAAACAATAAAAAAAAAGTTAATAACAAAAAAAGACAATTATAGGCATCACAAAGTTTTTTGAACCCAGTAGGTTGATTATGTTTTCCAGTGACTGTTTCCATTGGTCTCCCCAATTCCTTGCCCTCCAGTTCTTATTAGCTTGATATTACTCCTCCACTGTAATGAAAACATGACACTTGCGTAGATGCATTTATTTTCACCCCCTTTTTTGCAATGCAATATTGGGCAGCCACAAAATTCTGTCTGTCTAGCAGCGCTAAAACATGGTCCAAAATTAGTCTGCACTGAGTTTGAAAGAGAGACTGAATAGATAACAGAAGAAGTAAGTAATCACTGTAACATTTTTACTGGCCTGCATGCTGCTTTATACTGTTTACTTACCCTAACGCTTTACAAACTAGCATTGTTAAAAACAAACACTAACTTTGGGGTTTAAATTTGTTTTCCAAGACAGAATTAAAAATTCTGAAAATAAAGTGAGAACAACGCCTACTTCTCAAACTTCATCCCACTGCTAGACCTTTAATCTGTGTAGAAAGAAAGATTTAACACATTTCTCTGCCCCATGTTTTGATCGTTATATAGAATTCTCCTATTAAATCTTTGTCATCTTGCCATATCACTGGTGTAAATGTCTTAGTATTGTGTAGTTTTTAACTGCTGCTGAAAGAGAATGTCCTTTTTCATTGGTCTGTTTAACCACTGCAGTGACCTCAGAGTAATTTCATCTTCCAGGAAGTTTTCTTATATTAAGTTAACAACAGATTTTGGCAGCGGGCCCAACATTAAAACATTTTCAATAAACATCAGCAGAACTGTGAACATAGGGATGGCTGAGTGTGTGTAGCAGTGGCCAAAAATAATCACATTACACAAAGCCATCAGCGGAGGCCCATTTATATTCATCCGCACACTCCAAGTAGATATCATTTAATTCAGCTGTATTACCGGTGCTGTTGATATCTGCCCTGCTTCTGTGCTGGTGCATACTGATGTCAACATTCTACTAAATATAAAACAGATTTAAAACTGAACATGCTGTGAATGCTAACAGTGTATTTGTAAGTCAGACTTTTTATGTTGTTGAGAAAGCAGCCGCATAGAACTTGGTTAGACTAGTGTTTCAACTTTACAATAATATACCATAGAACATGTTTTAGCTTGCCAATGCGTTGAGTCTCCATAGACAATCATAACCATAAACCAAATTTTAAGGTTAACTCTAATCACTAAATAAATGTTTTGATTGGTAGATGCAGCTTACATAAGTGACAATGACAGGATGTAGGTGATGACAGGACGTAGGTATGTCGTGTAGAGTTCTTTAGTGTGCTCTAATTATTGTAATGTCAAACCATAACTAACTGGATCAAATGTGTACAATATAACAAGAACGCAAACCTTGGTTTTGACTTTAGGGTGTGAAAAGGTACTTATCTGCAACCCAAACTGATGGACCATTGTTGAACAACTAGCTCACTTGTCATAGCCAGCAGTTGCATGCCCTCTGTGCCCTTGCTGTGGGTCAAAGGACATCTCCATTGCTGGCCTGGTGCTGTGCACTTAAAATGAAACAGCTGGGAGCAGCTGTCTGTCAGCAGCCTCTCATTTCTCTCATAGATTTCAGCATACAAACTTCTCAGTGCTCTGCAACACCTGCAGCCTTAATTTGACCAATTGATGTCTATTTTTCAGCATTATTGTACCCCATGTGTTTGATGTATCCTTTTTCAGGTGTGTGACTCAGACACAGTTCTTGACCCAGCATGTACCATAGAAATGCTGAAGATCCTCGAGGACGATCCAATGGTGGGAGGTGTTGGTGGAGACGTACAGGTAAAATGCAATACTCTGCAGTCATGTAAAGCAATCAGAATTAATTTATGAAAAGTATAATGTAGACCCAAGACTAAAATGTTTGGTTTGAAAATCAGTTTAGAAACTCCTGGGCCACCAAAGGAGGTGACTGAAAGCTCACTACAGCATACCATGAGATAAGCCTACAATCAATCCTTTACCTTCGTTGACTTTTTCTGACTAATTTCTCTACATTCATCCTCCAGATCCTTAACAAGTATGACTCATGGATCTCCTTCCTGAGCAGCGTACGCTACTGGATGGCCTTCAACATCGAGCGGGCCTGCCAGTCCTACTTTGGATGTGTCCAGTGTATCAGTGGCCCTCTGGGAATGTACAGGAACTCTTTGCTTCAGCGCTTCTTGGAGCCCTGGTACCACCAAACCTTCCTAGGCTCCAAGTGCAGCTTTGGCGATGACCGCCACCTCACCAATCGGGTGCTCAGCTTCGGCTACAAGACAAAGTTCACAGCGCGATCGCAGTGCCAGACTGAAACACCAACCCAGTACCTACGTTGGCTCAACCAGCAGACTCGATGGAGCAAGTCTTACTTCCGCGAGTGGCTCTACAATGCCCTGTGGTTCCACAAGCACAGCCTCTGGATGACCTATGAGTCAGTGGTCACCGGCTTCTTCCCTTTCTTCTTGGTTGCCACGGTCATCCATCTCTTCTATCGTGGAAGGCTATGGAACATCCTTCTCTTCTTATTGACAGTCCAACTGGTTGGAATGGTGAAGGCCACCTACGCCTGTTTCCTGCGTGGCAGCCTAGTCATGATCTTTATGTCCCTCTACTCCTTGCTCTACATGTCCAGCTTGCTCCCTGCCAAAATATTTGCCCTGCTCACCATCAACAAGGCCGGGTGGGGCACTTCAGGCCGCAGGAAGATTGTGATCAACTTCATTGGTGCTGTGCCTGTCACAGTGTGGGCTATGGTGCTGCTTGGAGGTGTGGCGTATACAGTCTACTGTGAAACACAGGAGCCATTTAGTGAGACAGAGAAAGTCTTGTTGATAGCAGGGACGATACTCTATGCCTGCTACTGGCTCATTCTGCTGGTGCTCTACCTGGCAATCGTAGCCAAACGGTGCAACAAGAGGGAAGAGCAGTATCACCTGCCATATGCAGAGGCATAAACCTGCTACCAGAGAGACTGGTAGGACATTCACACCAAATTTCACTGCAGTATGACTCCAGCAACGTCTCTGCTGCTGTGAACTGCTCAAATGATGAGCTGTGAACCATGAACGCGCTCACATCTTCATCATTGGTGCTAAAAAGGTGTGAATCTCAAATTTGAGCAGCAGGAATCTAGTCCAGTCCAGGGAGACTCAGTGATGACTGGATCCACAGAGCTCTCCCATTCATATCATGCTCAATGGTGCTTCACATTGAAAAACCAAACATAAGGGAACTGATCCAGTTTATAAGGTGTTCATACACTATATGTAATAGTGACATGCTCAGAAGAACATTACGTAGTTTAGCTGTAAAGCTGTGACAAAGGGGTGCAGAGTGTTTTTTTCATGTCCTCAGTAAAAAAAGTGATGGAACTACACTTTTATAATAAGCAACAAATACATAAAATAGCAAAGAAATTCTTTTTAGTCCAAGCACCTCTATTTAAGATAAGAAGAGGCAACCTCAGATTTAGACATTGGAGTCTATCATTAAGGTGTTCAGACAGAATGCAAAGCAAATGTTAGAAGTGGTACAATTGCCTACAGAGTCAATTGGAAGAGCTGACTGGGTATGAATAGATGCAAGTTGAAAATGTGTCAACTTGAGCATAAAAATATGCATTGATCTCTGCGCTTTATGAATCTACTTTATAAAAGCAGCAGGACAAGAGAGTAAAGGAGAGAGACTGATGGGAAAAACTGAAAGATATTGGTGAATTTAGAGAGATTCGTCAAAGGTGACACACACACACACACACACACACACACACACACACACTGTGCATGCTGAGTTCCTGGCCAGCTACAGTTTGTACAGGTGGTACATTAACTGTTTGTGAACAATAAATAAGGACTGTTTTTACAGGTTTAGCAGCCAAATTCATGTGAAAAATTGGTTTGTGTTCTGTCTCAACACAACATATAGTATAGGTTAGAATTTCTACAAGTCTTGATACAATACTCACATGCCATATTTACTTTCAAGAGCTTGCTGTAATCATTCCTTGACATGCTGGCAAAGAAGTGATGTCTTTTAAAAATGTGTCCTTTAAAATTCCATAATGAGCGGCAAAAGTAATACATTACATTACTTGTTACATTACTTTCATTTCTCAGCCCAGCCCTAAATCCTTTACACCCATACTTTGCATTTTACTTTATGTATTTTAAACATGTAGGAATAGAAAGTGAGACATTGTGGTGGACTATAAAAAAATATAGACGTAGCTCACCCATTGGTTTGTGGACTCCTGTTCTGAAGTCGTGAGTTTGGCATTTCATCTGTTGCTATCTTGTTTTTTTTGGCGCCAAAAGTGACCATATTTGGGCGAAGGGCTGGCACTGTGGGGGAGCAAGGAGTGGATCTGAATGAGAAACCAGAGCATTATTGGCAGAGAGCCTGTCCCTCAAAGCTGCCCACTCTTATTTATGGGCAACTTTAAGCCTAATAAAATGTAAACAGGTTTGTTATATACAAATTCAGCCCCTGTACAGTTGTCATGAGTGGGGACATTAACTACAGAGACCAAAAGTGTTTTTTGTGCCAGGCTGTAAACATGTTTATTTTTTCTAGGGACCATTCAGAGAACTGCAGTTTTTGGCACTTCCATGTTGGCTTCATTTTTCAGCCCTGCAGGTTGCCGTTTGGGTTTGCAAACAGCCCAACAACTTTGGGGGATTTAATGGCTTCGCCTCCAGCCTGGTCTAATTCCCAGGACATCAAAATATGCCACTTGGGCAGTGTTAGCGTCTGTATGTGATGCACTGAGTTTTAACCAACTCCAATGTACACCCTTCCGTGACATTATTAGACTTTCAGAGCAATGGACGTAATATAAAGGGTGCAGATGTCTGCTTAGGGCGGGTAGGAGAGGAGGTGGCTGGGTCCAACAAACACAGGACTTTCACCCAGGAGACCAGAGTTTGTGTCCCATGTGAAACTAAAAGGCAACGTTAAGTTGTTTTGTCACATCTGTTGTTAGTCTCATGAGAGTCATCATCAGTTGACTCACATGACTAATGTCAACCATGTTTTTTCCTAACCCGAAACAAGAAGTTTTGTTGCCTAAACCCCTTCTTGGTCACATGAGTTGACTCATATGACTTACTGCCGACCCCTTCTGCCTCAGATACAATGCAAAAGGCTGCCCACTGGCATAATTATACTGATGGGAGGGGCTTCTGCTCAAGTGTCAAAACATGAGATCATGTTTTAGCCTTGGTCACTGTTCACAGCCTCCTAGAGGCCCCAATCTTAGCTATACAGTTCTCACATGCTGAAACTTTATTTGTGTTGCCTGAACTTTGGCTTACCAACATTCCTTATCTACCTGTTGCAAGCCAGCTAAGAGGGCACATGTAATGTTGTGTTTGCACCAGGCGCAAATAAACAATTCACACAAGTGTATTACATGTAAAATCAATGTAAAGACGCAATTAGATGCCAATTCTCGGCAGGCGGTGCAATGGATGTGACACGAAATAGGCGAATTAAGTGGTGTGAATGAAGCGAGTAGCGTGTTTTTGTATCATACGCTTATGCAAAAGAGTTGAAAAATCGGAACTTTATTGACCGATTAGTGCTGCGATAGCCTATCAGCATTGGGATCCTGGGACATATGACACTGAGGACATGCCAGTGGAAGTTCTTCAATTGATTCAGCGATTTTACGCATGTATGAAGCGAGTCAACACAGCATTCAACTCATGCGAGTAACACAGTGTGAAAATTCGCATAGCATTTGGTATGAACACAACAGAAAAGATACAACTTGGGAATAACTGGAAGCCACATTTCTTGTTACCAGAAGTCGCATTTCTCTTCAGGTAGAGGCTAACTGCCTCCCTCACCCACAGTCGCAACACTTTGTCACTTCTAACTCGACAAATACTGACATTTGTTCAGTGGCCCTAGTTGTCAAACTATAAGGTACCCCTGCAGCATCAGTTTTGGACACTCAGGGACGGTGTGTCAGTTTACTTGTGCATGCTTGTTACATGTAGTGTCTTTTCAAAATAAACTTCCATTTTTACAGAAGATGTATAGTTTCCACTTGTTAAATGCACACAGTCTCTTTTCAAAATAAACTTCCAATGTTGGTTTACTTCCTTAGGTTTAGGCAACAAAAGTATGTGGCTAGGTTTAGCAAAAGACATCAGTGTTCGGCTTAAAATAAGTACATTGTTGCTAACATAACGTAACATAAAGTGGCATACACCACTAGTGTACTATGCTACGTTTTTATTAACAAAACTTGGTTGACAGTTTATTTCACGTGGGACACTAACAGCAGTCTTCTGGGTGAAGGTCGGGAGTTTGTTTCACCCATCCACCTCTCCTGCCGCTCTCCCAATGCATATTTTCTAAGTCTTTATATTATGGAGAAGTTGCTCGGAGCGTTAGAAAATGATGCCACCTGTAGCGTCTCATACTGACGTTAAGAGTGGCTCAGTGCATTGTGTCTGATGCCAAGGGCCATTGACACTGTGCCAATCTAGCAAGTCTATGGTCTGTCTCCTAACAAAATACTACAGAGAACAAACTGATATTAACCCTCCATCAAACTCCTACTAAGACAGTGAGCACGCTGAATCCAAAAGGCTGAAGGCTTATTTTTGGTTCCAAAGGTACCATACCGAAAGTGTTTGGGGGAAATAGGGCTTAAGAAAAGCGTTTCTGCCAAAAAATGAATATGAAGCTTCAGCATATTGAGGGTATTTTCCTTTATGAAATTCCCTCTTTGTTTCAGTTTTGTGAACAATAGCTAAGTGATACTTCTGGGGATACTTTCTCTCTACTTTCTGGGGATCTCTCACAGTGTATTCACGTTAGGAAGATATTACTACACAGCCAGTATGGACAGGAGGAATGATTACTGTGACCTAAAACAATATGCATATGGGTAATACACTTCTTGTAACTGGATGTAATGGTGTGGATGTCTTCAGGACAGTGACTGAGACAGTTTGTGTGTTTATTCCTCAGCTCTGAGACCAGCCCTCATTTACTCTCATCAGCCATGAACAGCACAATCATCTGCTCTGCAGTGTTTGGTGAAACAGCTGCGTTTTACCAGAACAGACAATCTAATGTTTCTGAACATGTGACATGCAGATTTTTTTTTTTTTTTTTGGTGTTTGCTGTTTTGATGCATTGTCAAATGAGTAATTTATTGTTGTACATTGTGGTCCAACTCTCAGTTTACAGTCACCAGTGGGTCGTAGTTTCATTCAGTGTTTCAGAGGTTTTTTTATATGGTCACTTTTATACATTGTAAAGGCGTCAAATTGTGTAATAGTAAAGTTTTACTACAGGACACTATTCTCTTAACTTTGGACGTGTGTCCTTTTACACTAGATGTAGACTTTGTTGTTTCATTCCATCAACAGTGTAAAGACTGAAGACCAAAGACATTTTTTTCTGAAATGAGAGCTTTGCTTTCACTGTTTTTCTTTTCTTTTTAAATTTTTCATAATTCCGATCAAACAGATTTAGTTTTAAAAGGTATGTTTCAGAATCAAAACACCAAGTCCATTTGTGAAGTGTGAGCACCATCAGCATATCTGTGCCTACACTGACAGATGCCTTTTTTCTTCCAGCAGTGGATATTTCCTCTTTGTGCCATTTAAGTTATGTTCATATTGTTTTATTTTGGGCAGGCTGCATAAGTTTAAACTTGAAAGTTAATAAAAGGACACATACATGAAAAGGAAATTGTGTTAATAAGCTTGGTTCGCCTTTCTGACAGTCAGCAGGCGGTGTGAGAGGTCTTATTTCTGGTCATCACAAGATACTGGAATTTTCCTAAGTCATTAAAAATGCTTCCTGTTTTTGACACAATCCTCCCATTTATTCCAAATAGAGAATGTCTTCATGGTTTGACTGCACTGACATTTTCCCCATGCTATTTTTCTCACTGTATTGTATATTCACCTAAAAAAAAGAAATACATTTTCAGGAATTAATTGGACTGGAGCATCAATGTTTGAAGGTTAAACGCTGAAAATACGAAGACATAATACTGCACAAAAACAAGTTGTAGTGACCGATCTTCTTTCGTTATAATCTCCCTTTTTTGTCAGTGGAAGTAAACAGGTAGTTGGGATGTGGCAGCAGCTGCTCAAATTTAATTTTGCTCAGAATCAGCCTTGAAGCTAAAGAATGCAGCCTCAGCTTTGAGCGAGGAGAATGACTTCCTCAATCATGTGTTTGATGTAACAGAGAGGAGACGTCAAGGAGACTACAGAGAAACCTGAATATACTGCATCTCAGAAACAGGATAGTGGATGATGAAGAGTTTGTTTGAACGGACATATGATTAGTTTTCCTTTTATACCACAGGATGTTTATGGAGGGCAGTTTGTAGCGTATATACAGTCAGGTCCATAAATATTTGGACAATGATACAGTTGTCGTCATTTTGGCTCTGTACACCACCACAATGGGTTTTAAATGAAACAATGAATACCTGCTTAAAGTGCAGACTCTCAGCTTTCATTTAAGGCTTTTTTCAAAAATGTAGTATGAACCGTGTAGGAATTACAACC
>NC_065525.1:6961451-6966110 GCF_006386435.1 Epinephelus moara
CAAATACTTATGAGCCCTTAAAGTTGGGGGACTGTGTGAAGAAATGGTTGTAATTCCTACACGGTTCATACTACATTTTTGAAAAAAGCCTTAAATGAAAGCTGAGAGTCTGCACTTTAAGCAGGTATTCATTGTTTCATTTAAAACCCATTGTGGTGGTGTACAGAGCCAAAATGACGACAACTGTATCATTGTCCAAATATTTATGGACCTGACTGTATATTCACGATGTTTATCAGCCCGTCCAGGATGCTGCGATTGCAACAATTAATGCAAATTCAACCAATCCACCTGAATTCTGTGTGATTTTGCAATTTTGTCCATTAACACAACTTTCCTGCAAATTTGACCAGTCGTTTATAGTTTTCTGTGAGTCACCAAACTCACTTCCTTGTTTCTGGTTGTGAAGATGCAGACATATCCTACATGACTTCCACCAACAAACCAAAACTATACACTTTACTACTGCAAAACACATCTGGAGAATGGCTGAAATGCGTGGACAACAGTCAAGACTCATCACCCTGACAGAGGCTGTTGGATCCACATCCATTGCAAGTACTGAAGGAATCAAGGTGAGTTGGATTACTGTAAATGTGCTTGGTTAGTGGTAACGCCAAGCCAACATTTGTCTGTGGGCCCATATGAGTTGTAAATGAGCTGAAAAACTGGCCCTATATTTGTCTATGGGTTCCATATTGGCCCCACGCCAATTGCCCATATAGGTGGTTCATACCCACTTGGTACCCAAGTAGCCCCAGCATAACCCATGTAGGACCCACTTGGGTAAAACCACCCATGTGAGCAATTGGTATGGGGCCATTATGGAATCTGTGGACAATTCCAAATGTTGGCTTGGCGTTAGTTTTGTATAAATCGCAAAGTGATGAAGGTGTGTTTGCCCATTTGCGTGACAAACAATGCGTGTGTGTGTGTGTGTGTGTGATGAAGAAAATGGTTTAGGAATAAAAACGCTCGTTTAAAATGTTTAAACATGGTGTGAGAGCTCTTTTCAGCCTTTTTGGTAATGGTACCTAGAACAGCCAGAACATTGCAGTTGTATTTTCAATGGAACAAGTTGCCTTTGGTTTCAATGAATTATACAACAACAACAAAAAGCAACTATTTTATCAATTTGCACTTGCTCCTGCAGTTGTGTTGCAAAGAATGTCTAAAAAATTGCAAAATGCATTGCAATTTTTTTAGAAAAGCTGCAATGACATCAGGCATTTTACAATCCCAGAAAAAGCCCATGGAATGCTGGAGGGAACAGTATACTGTAAATCTGACTAAAGAAAATTAAACCAGAACAAAGCTTTTCATGAACAAAATAATACTTTTACACTAAACTGAAAAATATTCATTTGTTCTCATATCAGTTAAAGGTGGATTACCCAACTTTTATTTATTATGGGGACAAAGGTTCCCAGCTTGAATCAACACATTGCAATTACAGTGTAAAGTATGTGTCTTAACCACCAAGGCACCAGACGCGGCAATTTACCCAACCTTTCACCCTGCTCGCAAAAGGGTAAGGCCAGAGATTTACTTGCTTTATATGCATTAAAGTGTGCATGATGGCTGCCTCATGTACCCTGGGTGTTTGGAGCGTCGGCTGGTCGTGGCTAGATGGTAACCCCATATTAGCGAAACTCTTGCAGGCTGCTTCAAAATATTCTTGTCCTGCTGTTTTATGGTGTGACAACGCTGTGGTTCAGGTCTAGTTAGGTTTAGGCACAAAGAGCACCTGGTTACGGTTAGGGAAAGATAATGGTTTGGATTAAAATGATCCTTGAAACATGGAGCATGAAATCTTGTAGAAATTTTCACGAATCTGGGGTTACCATCTAGATGCTAACACATTGGTTGTGCTACCTCAGAAATCAATGCTACGGGTATGCCAGATGCAATACATACATAAACAGTAGGGGCAGGGTAACAAACATTCTCACTGTTGTCACAATGTCCTTGACTTAGGGCCTTTTACGTATCCTCTTTGATGCCGCTGCTGTTCCTTTTGCTGCTGTGATGTTGAAATTAACAATATAGTAACCTTGAGCTTTTCCTTATTTATCCTTTACAAATCCGGAAGTTCTATAGACCGAATCACAATTTTTCTTCACAAAAACTTCAAATGCCACTTAGCAAACACTGCCTCAATTTTTTTTTTCAATTTTCTCAAAGTTTTTTTCGCCACCTAAAAAAGAGAAAGAAAACAAAAATCAATATAATTTTAAGCATACACTATTTTTAGAATATTTTCTCCACTTTACCTTGCCATCAGACAGCCTTTTCCAACAGCGAACTGAAGCCATTATATCAAAGCCACCAGACTCGACAATGACAAAAACAGTCATTTTACCAAGCAGAACACTGAGTTGCTGGTCTACCACGGTGCCAGTCGGTTAATGTGTAGGGTAAAGTGGAGCAAATATTCAAATATAGTTTGCACTTACACTGATGTGGATTTTTTCGGTGGCTACAATACGTTTTGCCCTTTTCACAGCAGTTCATTGTTAAACTTCTAAGGTGGTAGAATTGGTTTATCTTGCACACTAGCAAAGCAACAAAGTAGATAAAATAAGCACAGCAGAAATGTCAGATAGGTTGGACCACTGTGTTTCTATATGTTTAAATGTTACAGTTATCATTGAAAATGACAACAGAAATCAACAAATTTCCCTGATTTACCTTGAAATCAATTACCAGTTTTCTACCCAGGAGTGACTGTTGTTGTTAAAGTGAAGTCACAATGATTCAGTCTATACGGTCTGAGTTCTCTGGTTTGCCCTCTAGTGGAATCCTTCAGTAACATGTGTAGTATATTGGCAAGTATGTGGACAGTTATGTTGACGTCGCAGCCGATTGTCTACACGAATGTGTGGTTAACAAGCAAGTATATCTCCGGCCTGAGTCTGTCCTATGCTTTGGTCCAGAACAAGCTATCTTAGCAACTACTGGCAACCATGGCTGGACTTTCATAAAACTTGCTGTCAATATTTATGTTAATATTTATGGTCTCCTGAGGATGTATCCCATTCAATTTTGGGCCATTTTGGGCCATTCTCAGGACAAAATGTACATTTCCATTAATCTGTTTTTATGTGCTGTTTGTACTAAAAAAAACCTGAGTGGAGGTACCAGAAATGGAATATGTATATATATCGCAATGTATTTTTACACCTGGCTCAGATGGACGTGTTGGTGTTTCAAAATAGAGAAGATGCAATAACCACAGTAACTTATTTTTCAAATATACCAGCTAAAGTTGTGTGTGTATAACCGTGAGTCATGCACACATGCATAAACACTGTCTTATTTGATCTGACTCAGGACTACTTTACAGGACTTGTTGATAAAAAGCTACTTCGATTCACTGTATTTTATTCCAACCCAATATGGTGCTTCACTGATGAAGTTATGTAGATAATGTCAGTCCCTCATTGGAGTGACTGAGCTTTGACTTTGACAACATAGTTCTAAAAAACATGCTGCCAGCATGCCCGAGTGTGTTTGTATGTGGGAGGTGTCTGAACACTGAGGAAAGGGGACAAGCTTTTACAGCAGCTGAATGAATTGGTCCCTTCAGTCACCACACACTAACAGGATGGTGCTTTACCTCTGGGGATCAACCTCAGCATGGGAACCGCCCTCATCAAACAAACACACTTGCTTACACGCTGTAAATATTCTGGCAATGTGACAAAATGTTGTACGCTACAAGACAGAATACAATGTTTCGAATGCTTATCACAAAACTGTTGTCTCAGTTGTTCCCATGTTCTCTCTGTAGTCACTTTTTATTCTTAATGTAATTAATATGTGCAGTGCTGCTCTAAACCCTGCTTTACTTTATCATAGCATCACATTCAGATTGTAAATATATGGCCAATTATCCGGATAATTTTCAACTGTTTGATTAAAATTTGAGAGTTTCCTGGCCAAGACAGGCAGCAGCACATTTAAACAAAGTTGCAGAAATGCAACATATAACAGTTACAGATGATAAAACATTTCAGAGTCACAGTATACTACATAAAGAGAAACAGTTAGTCAAATCATCTACAATGTAATGCATCTTCCTCTAATTCCTTCAATCTATTTTTTAAACTTAAAGAGACCAGCTCCCTAAGACACAAATCAGTCTGCAGCAGATTCCAGGCTGCAGGGGCAGCATACCTAAAAGCCCCTTTTATTTCATTTAAATGCATGTTAGAGTAAGTCTTGTGAATGTGTCACAGAGCGTAGACAGTAGCCTCTAGCAGTTTTTTAGATGGATAAATTTACACATATAAGAAGATGGTAAGAAGAATGGCCTTATAAATAAGGACATGGCGGTGATTCTGTCCACTGATGAACAATGCTGGCAGCCAGCCTTGGCAGATGGAGAGCAATGGGGAGTGAAGTCCTTGAAATTTGTAGTGAACCTCAATGCTCCATGGTATCAAAGAGCATGGATACCAAGAGGTGAAGCTCCGTTGAATTTTTGCCAACAGCCTACCGCCGCCATTTTGGACTGTCAGCAGACCGCAGCAGACCCGCTTGCATACAAAAACACACAGACAAACTGAAGTATATCGCTATTAATTATGCTTACAATGCTACTCACCTCGTGATAGCTTGGTCACAGCTGCTTTTTCACGTTTTTGTAAAGCAAAA
>NC_065525.1:6966627-6987954 GCF_006386435.1 Epinephelus moara
TTATTACTGTCCCCTTACTGTACAAACTGTAAATAAATCTTTATTCCTGACTATGTGACGTCACCATTAATGTGTTTCTAGTTAAAATATTGAATTTTTTTTTTTTTTTTTGGTAGATTGGCTTATGGGGTGATTTTGAAGGAGTAATTAAGTTAATCTTCTCATAAGTGGATGTAATATATAGAGATGCCATCTAGGCCGTTTTTCTTCATTTTGTTTTTTTTTTAAAGTCTATATTTTGCTTTACAAAAACGTGAAAAAGCAGCTGTGACCAAGCTATCACGAGGTGAGTAGCATTGTAAGCATAATTAATAGCGATATACTTCAGTTTGTCTGTGTGTATTTGTATGCAAACGGGTCTGCTGCGGTCTGCTGACAGTCCAAAATGGCGGCGGTAGGACGAAACCATGGGCGAGTCTGTTGCTATGAGGCGTTCTATTGAGCTTCGCCTCTTAGTATCCATGCTCTTTGACGGTATACAGTAGGGATGGAGGAAAAATACAGCATAGCATCGCGATATTTTCGTGTTGCAATATTGTATCATCACACAGTGCCAAGTATCTATTTTTTTTAATTATAATAAATTATTAATATTCCAAATACAAATTAAACTTACGGTAGCCTAACAGAATAATATAATCAATTGCTTATTCACTCTACTTGATACATTTCGCTGCAAAAAAATGGCTGAAGTGAGATAAACAGACTAAAAACTTTATCTTATTAGATAAAACAGATGTTGACCATTTTTTTCAGTGGACAAAATTTCCAGTTGAAAAATGGTAATAAATCACATTATATTTAATTGCAATACTCGCAATTTAAGAATCACAATATTGTATCGTGACATAAGTATCATGATAATACTGTGTTGTGGATCCTCTGGTGATTCCCACCTCTAAGTAGCAGTGGTGTGTAAAGTATAGGTAGTAAATATAGTAAAGTATGGGGTGTAAACATTAGTTTTGCTTTGTCAGGATTTAGTATCAATTTCAACTCATGAAAGGTGTGCCATACACTAACAAAAGCCTCTTGTAAGTGACAAAGAGCTGGATACTGTGTAGGAGCAGAGCAGTAAATAACAGTATCATCTGCATAATGACACAAATTTCCCAGGAAAATCCAAAGGGTGTGACATCTATGTGTGTTCTCAAGTGTCTTGCCTCTCTTCAGCTCCACTACAGCGGTAATAATGTGCAACACTAATAGGGTTGGGGGGAAAGAATCAATACAGCATAGTATCGCGATATTTTGTGTGGTGATTTTATATCGATACACAAATGCCAAGCATCGATCTTTTATTGTTTACATAATTCATATTTGCAAACACACATTTTAATACAACTTTTGGTACTAGAATAATAAAATCAATTGCCTTTTCGGTCCACTAGATGGCGCTGAGGTTTTTTTTTTTCCTGGTGAGGTCAGCAGTGGCCTCAGTCCGTGGCATTTGGCAGGAAGTTTATCAAAACCAAGATGGAGCCACCACAGACAGAAAATAGAAACGCACCGCTGGCGCTTGAATCAAACGACTGAACTTATTTTCGTCACAATGATAATGAAATGTTTTCTGTGTGTCCCTTCTGTGGATACATATGGATTGAAGCTGCTGATTTCCAATATTCTTTAATTTATTTATTTATTTTGTTGTTCTTTTACAGAAAATTATTTAGTATTCAATCCATGGTGTGATTCTCGTCAATGTACAAAACCATTTGAAACGGCATTCCGACCCACATGGGGCTTCAAATGTTTTCTATGACTCTCAGGAAATCAATACAGTAACATTCATTCACACTTGCAAGGAGCCTCATTTAAGTCTCTTGCTGAAATCAGTTCGGTTTAACCGTCTGCAGTATTGATCAATAGGAGGTGTAGTATCAACAGTCCGACACAGATCACATGGTTCAGTCACACACACACCTCTGACCCAGTGAAGAAACACCGTCACGTTACACCTTCTTAGGTACATTAGTGATGATGGGTTTGGGGCGAGTCTTAAAGATCAGCTTCCGTTTGATGAGCGCAGACACAGAGTAAGAGGTGGGTCCTTGCTGGTTTGTTTCCATAGGTACCTGCGTGACATCATCGCTGTTATTGTCGTTGTCATGGCTGGCCAGGCTATCCTGCAGATGGCTGGAATGCTTGGTGAGGACAGCGAAGGGTTTCTCCAGTTTGACCTGCTTCCCATACAGGATATGATGTCCTACAATAAGCACTGGCACCCCCTGGTGGAGGGAGAAAGAAAGACAGCTGATTAAAATGAGACTGAGGGATGACAGGGAACAGACTGACTGAGTCATGAAGACATTGAGAACTTTTTCCCACTGCACTGATAAACATTTAGAGCTAATGCTACATGAGTAGAATTTTTCTCCCTAAAAAAAAGTGTCTTGATACGAAGGGTGATGGAATTTTAAATGGTTGAACAGCAAGGTTTTAAACACTCATTGATCTATTAAATACTGAGCAGCAGCTCAACCAAACATTTACAGATATACACATTCTGTGCCATGAGGCGGCAAAAACAGTTACTTATTGAGCCTTTATGAGAAGAGTTGGCGATCAAAGGAAGACCGCAACAAGTGGGGCTACAGCTAAGGATTATTTTCAATATCCGTTAGGCTGACGATTATTTTCTTGATTAATGACATGTAAGAAAATAATGAAAACTGTCCATAATATATAAATTAAAAAAATAATAATACAAAACTCAGTTTGTATTTGAAGAGCACAAGTGTGCTCTTTGGTCCTTTGTTTACCTCTTTGGTGTAGAGCAGGTCTCCCATCACATTTCCTGCCAGACCAGAGTTGTGTCTGGAAACCATCTCTCCCTGCAGCTCCACCAGCAGCCATTCTGGAGGACTGCTGCCGTCCACACTGCCTCTGCAGGAGCAGATACACAAACACAGCAACATCAATTAAAGACACCTGGAGAGACTTTATTGTAAAATTCCACAATATTACCAGAACAAACTGTAGGAGAGAGGGGTGAAGGTCTGTCCCATCACCCCCTGTGCTCTATATGACTGTCACACTGAACTGCTCTCAAACATTAGCTTTTAAAATGTATACCGCTTCTAGTGGTGACAGCAGACAGTACAATTGCATTTTTGAGATGCCCGACATATCAACAAACCATTTTGGATATGTCATAAAGTACCACATAGCCATTGACTGACTTTTAAATTACCATATTTATTCGGATATGTACGTACGTTATTGAAGATATCCACAATGACATTTAGAGAAAATTCCTTTTTTTGTGATCAAAAATTAAATTCTGACAAAATAAAAAAGATCTCATATACGATTGTTTGTAGCACTTATATAATTTGTACAAGTTTTAATTGTATTTCAGATATCTGAAATTACATTCTTACTAGTTACAATGCCAAGCTGACATTTAAACAATTTCATTTTAACTAGTCAAAATTTTATTTAAGGTAGAATTTCCTTTATGAGATATATAATGTAAGTGCAATTGTAGATATCTACAATGAACATTGCCACTAGTTAGAGTAGTAAGACTTATTAATATCAATATTTAGAATTGCAACTAGTCAAAATTACATTATGGACATGCTGACTTGGAATTACAACACGTCAAAATGGAATAATCTGTAATTGAGTTTGAATAGAAGTCAATAGTAAAACTTAGGGATGCACGATATTGGATTTTTTCCGATATTCAATATGCCGATATGTAACAACTCATTTGACTGATTAATATCACAAAATTTATAGGCTGACTGGCTATACACGATATATATATCTGTATTTTCTATGAAATGGGCTACATGTTTTCAGTTGCAAGTCAAAGCCACATGTCAGATGTCACAAGCGCCTTTACAAAAACCGACTGTGATCAAATTTAAATGCAAAGACTAAGATTTTTTTCCCTGTTTGAAAATATACGACTGCACAACAAGTAAATAAAAATTCTATACAATAAATAGCAGGGCTGTACATTAATGTTTTTGCACATAGCACTGTTTAAAGGTTTGCAGCACAGGACACAAAACTATAACATGATTATAAAGTATTAAGTAGGCCTAAATCCACTGTAGTTTAGAACAACTAAAAGTTCTGAGTTAAAAAGTCGTTTTCCATGGCCTTTCAAATGAATGAAGTACTGGAAAATGATTTAAATCTTTATTTATTTAGGCTATCAATCTTATTTATGCACATAGCATCAACAGAGAGGCTTGTCAAAATTACATTATGATTATATGTCATCTTGGAATTTCAACATGTCAAAACTGAATTATAGATATGTGTAATTGAGTCTGAACAGAAGTCAGTGGTTAAAGTTAACTAGTTATAACTAAGCTCCAGATATCTAACAATAAACATTACCCCTAGTAACAAAATAATTGTTGACATCAAGAATTAACATTTTGACTGGTGAGAAATGAATTGTAGATGTCTTTAATTAGAAATGCATCTAGTCAGAGTTACATTGTGGATTGTTGGTTCATTATATCAGGTCAAAAAGCAATTGTGGATATCTACAATTACTACTACTGATTAAATGTTACATATGTGTTATTCCTATGGTCTAAGATCCAAAAGACCTTAATCCAAAAACTAGAGTGCTAAAACTCAAATATGTGATGTCTTGGGGTACAAAGTCTGGAGCTGCTCCATAGACTATCAGTGGTGAAAGATATTCTAGAGGAGAGCACCCAGGGGAATGTTCTGAGTATTTGGGTGCATTTTCTGTGGCATAGAAAAGAAAACAAACAGTGTGTGGGTCCACAAAATCAGCCTCCCAGTTATTGTCTATGGAGCAGCTGCAGACTTTATACCCTATGACATCACAAGTTTGACACTTCTCTGGTTCCTGGCTTTGACAGAGAGCAGCTCATGTTCACTTATATTCATTGAACTTCCCTAGGCCATGGAAATAACATTGGAATTCTGAATCCAGGTGGTGTTCCCTTTTAAAAGTTTTACCATGCACCACGAGCTACTTTTCAGTTTACCTTGTATCCATTTTCACTTGGCTATTCTGCTCTTCAAAATACAGCGTTTTGCTCCTTTCATTTAATTTGTGTTTACTATCTTAGTATTTTATTCACTGTGCTGTTCTCTCATAACTTACCTAATGATACTGGGTAACGTTAGTCTCCCTGACGTTATGAACATCAAGCAGCCAGCCTTTAAATAGTGATAAATACAAATGTACCAGCTTACCTTACAACTATTTGAACCATTGTGCTGTCAGATAATGGTGTCCGTCCTGTAACATTAAAAAAGCACTTAAACACTGAAAAAGACCGATAAGTTATGAACTCATTTACATTAAACGCATCCAAACCGATCCAAACACACCGTTCAGTCTGTGTTCATACTCCGGTGGCATTTCCCGCCAGCTGTGCGTCTTGTCAGTGTGTTGACGTACTTCCGTTTCTGCAGCATGTTTGGGTGATTCACTACCGGTTCAAAGGTTCTCAACGTGGCTCCTGATGTTTTCCAGCGTGTTGAGTTAATAGCAAAGAAAGTTTACTGACTGGGAGGCAAAACAGCGGGTAAACGATGTTTAATAATGATTTTAAACACTGCTGAACTTCAGTGAACTGATAGTTTGTCTTCGGTGTGTCTAACCTGTGAGGGTTAGGATTTTGCCAGCGGACAGCAGCTTTACAGGAGGTGTTAAGCTGCCGCCTGCCCAGCTTTAATATTATGTCTGTTTCTGTTTTTCTTAATAGTAAAAATGGGTGAGTTCAAGGTGCACCGTGTTCGCTTCTTCGACTACATGCCCGCTGCTATCAGAGCCATGGCGTTTAACAGCCGCACCGAGCGGCTCGCTGTGGCCCGGGCTGATGGAGCTCTGGAGATCTTCAACTTCACTGACAACTACTTCCAGGAAAAGGTAACTTAACAACTCAGATAACCTTCTCACTCACATGATCCACTTCATTTGGCTGTCTATAACAACTGAGCAACACTTTGTTCTGTGAAGTTCCTTGTGTTTGGTGTCTTCATTCTGTTATTTGTTATTAGTTATTAGTTAAAGAAAGCTATGCCATTGAAAGTTGTAAACATTACAAATAGCTGTTGTAGTGTGTGCATGTATGCCGTATTAGAGAGTGAGCCTTAGTGCTAAAATCTCAAGTCACATTCTTGCTTGTATGCACTTTTTGTTGATGAAGCCCGCGAAGAAACACTAAACTGCTCAATTTCTCAGTTTTGCATAACTGTGTCTTCTTCCTACAAGAGCTGGGTATGGGGCTAGAGGGGAAATACTAGGAACTGTAGGTAAGATGTGCAGGGCTAACCTCCAGACCTGTTTTGATTTTGATGCGCAGGTCATCCCGGGACAGGACGGCAGAGCAGTTGAGGCTCTGTGTTGGGTGGGCCAGCGTCTGTTCAGCGCTGGTTTGAATGGAGAGATCACAGAATATGACCTGGAGAACCTGAGGCCCAGGTACACAGTGGAGGCCTATGGAGGACCAATCTGGACCATCAGTAGCAACAGCCAGGGAACACTGCTAGCGGTCAGTCAAGACCTTGTGAATATTAGATCTAGTCTACCCTTTCTTCGGCCTAGGCTAATGTTTCTGATGTGACGAGCCTTATCTAGCTTTCAGCTTTGATTATTAATTGAATGGATGTTTTTCTTGTTAGGTGGGTTGTGAGGACGGAACAGTGAAGATGTTTGAAGTCCTGAAGGAGAGGATTCAGTTTCAAAGAAACCTTGACAGACAGAAAGGTAAGAGAACAAGCTGTGTATGGGGAGTTTTGGAACCTGCCTGTGACTTAGTAACATTTAGTGATTCATAATGTTTTGTGTGATCGTCTAGGTCGTATTTTATCTCTGTCCTGGCATCCCTCTGATACAATGATTGCTGCTGGCATGATGGACATGATCAGAATCTTTGATGCTGAGACAGGTAAGCAGATATATCTTAAAGTTTTTAGCATAGAATCCACCATCAGTTCAAATATTTAAATGGAACATCAGAAGCTGAGTTTTGTGTATGCTAAAGGACAACTTCTGTATTTTCCAACCTGGACCCTATTGTCCCATGTTCGTGTGCCTGTGTGACTAATGGGAGCCACATTTCATTAAAATTGGCCCAGTATTGAGGGAGACTGCTGCAGCTGGCAGCAGCACAATGGGCTGCAGTGTAATCCCTGTGGGCACTCAAACACTGTCAATGTATGTCCACTAAAAGTGTTTCTTTGCCACTGACAGGCTCAGATGGTTATTCTAACTGTTGGACAACTTAGGAAAGGGATTCCTACAGAGATAGACCTTTGTGTTAGAGTAAGATCCTTTTAGTTTAACCAAAACAGACCCAAAATCACCATCGCAGAGCATACCAGACTCCATTCAAATAAACAGTAATTTTAGCGTGTATAGAGCAGAATATTTTCATATCTAACTGGGTGAATTTAACATTTATTTCCACCAAACCAGAGTTGATTATTGTTGAAACAGTGGGAAGATTAACCAAGACAGCCATTCTGAGTTTTATCTTGCCTCTGTCGACTTTGAGTAAAGTCTGTTTACCGATAATAAAATAACTGTTTATTTAAATGATATCTGGTGTGTTCAGTGATGGTGAATTTGGGTTTGTTTTTTGATTAAACTAAAAGTATTTTACTCTTTAACAAAAAGGTCTGTCTCTGTAGGGATCCTTTCCATAATGCTATCAGACACTTTAAATAACAATCTGAGCCCTTCAGTGGCAAAGAAACACTTTAAGTAACACAGCGATAAATTTCCTGTAGAGATTACATTGCTGCCTGTTTGGCTGCTACTGACTGCAGCAGTCTCTCCAATCTGGACCAGTCTCAAAAAGGGTTGTTTGGTTAACTCACTAAGACGCACAAACATGGGAAAATAGGGTTCAGGCTGAAAATAAGTTACCCTTCAACTCCAAAACTTCATGTATTCCTTTAATATTCCCTAATAATGTGATTATAACCTCTCAGTCTCTGTTTGGTTTTGCGGACTTCAGGCCACGCCACACATAGACTGCTGGTGGAGAGAGGTGTTGGAGCATCTAGGAACAAAGAAGTTGTCGTTTGGAGCATTTCCTTCCTGTCGGACCACACCATCATCAGCGGTGACTCTGCAGGAAAGGTCCAGATCTGGGATGGACTCACAGGAACTCTGGTCAGAACTCACTTGATCACTAAGTGGGACGTTCTGGCTCTGGCTGTCTCACAGGTAAGCGGCAAGAATTAGGACACATTACACAGCCTCTAGGCTGGAGGCAGTTTTAGGTACACATCCCTACGGAATCTGTGAAACTTTCTAAATATTTTAACAGGATGAGAGCAGTCTGGTAGCTGGGACATCAGAGGGCACGGTTGTCCAGTTTCAGTTCATCTCCTCTACTGTTGACCAGCAGGATAAGGAATGGGTCCGAACTAGGACCTTTAAAAACCACTCTCATGATGTGAGGGCGCTCGCCCACACCGAAACTGCTGTGGTTTCTGGAGGTCAGTGTTAAATCTGCTGCTTGTGTTTATTCTATGAACAGTGCGCACACTACACTACATTAACTTGTCTGAAACTTGTGTAAATGAAAGAAAACCCTTTTAATATTCCAATAAACCAACACACAGAGGGAGAAGAAATACTCAGATCTTTTACTTTAGTAACAGTGTAGAAATACTCTGTTACAAGTAAAAGTCCTGCATGCAAAAATATTATTCAAGTACAAATACAAAAGAATTACCATCAAAATATCATTTAAGTACCAAAAAGTAAAAGTAATCCATATTCAATTGCCCCTTTTATAATAATGTATATTATTGAATTATAATTATTATTACCTCCGCCAAGGAGGTTATGCTTTTGCTGGCATTGGTCTGTTTGTCTGTTTGTTTGTCTGCAAAATTACTCAAAAAGTTCTGAACGGATTTTGATGAAATTTCCAGGAAAGGTTGATAATGGGACAAGGAACAGATGGTAAAATTTTGGTGGTCATTGGTTGAAATGAAGTGGATAAAAATAATAAAATGGCAGGAAATCCGAGCTGCTTGGCGGAGGTCTGCGCTCTCCGAGTGCTTTTCTAGTTATTGATGCATTAATGTGTTCATCATTTCAATGCTGAAGATAGATAGAGGATAATGTTATCTAGAAACCCAGAAGCCTCTCTACCTCTGAGCAGCTCCCTCCAGCTCACTCGAACTCACTCTGAGTTTGCGTCCGCAGCTGCCTGTACCGGAGAACAGCGTGAAAGCGAGGAGCACTCACTTTACAGCTAAATCAGGAGACTATAGTGTCCACAGAATCAGTCAGCAATACTTTATCGATCCCTGAGGAGATATTGTGATTCGTTACAGTTGCTCCGCTGTAAAGGATAGAGAATTATAAGAAGTAAGAATAAGAGTGAGAAATAGAAGTACATAAATACAAAGTAACAAAATAAAATGGAAAATCAAAAAATCGTGCATTATACTACAATGTTTAACACTAGTACTTAAGATATTAAGAATAAGATATGTTCACTATGCTGAGTCTGTAAGTGTGAAAAATATACAAATATGTCCACTGTGCTACATTACGCTGTATAAATTACTATGTTACATAAGAGTAAACTTAAAAATGTGCAGTTATGTGCAATATATGGTGAATAAGTATATACAAGTATACATAATACAGAAGTACACTGCACACTGACAAGAAAAAAAAGACTGCCTGACTTGTTGAGGGGTTTTCTAACATCACAATTCACAATCAATCTGGACAGGAAAAAAACAACTTTTGAGCTACATATTTAAATGTTTAGATGATTAACTAGTGTACTTTGAATATAAAGAAGGTACCAGAGTGCACATCATATTTTGACAACTGCTGGGGGATTGCCATTCAGTCTGATACAGACCTTCATGTCTGCCTCAGGGTTAAGATGCGTAAAAGTCTTTATTTCTGGAATTAATTTAGACACCCTGTATGTGTTAGTGTCTGAAAGATGGGGACATTTACTGTGCAATGAAGTATACAGTCTAAAAATGTATTCCCCCCTTAATATGAACTTGTTATATGGCAAGAAGTTAAGAATGTTTTTATGCTTGTAATCCTGTCAGGAATGGACACCCAGCTGGTAGTGCGACCCCTGTTGGACAAGGTGGAGAAGAACACCCAGGAGTCAGCACTACGCAAAATAGCTTTCCCACATGTGAGTACATATTTTTAGTCAAAAAAACTCTCTCACCACCTCTCACAAATTTGACAGCAATGTTAAGAAGAGGACTTAACATTTTTGTGTGTCATGTTTTTATGTATTAGCCAATAAGCAGATACATATGAAATAGGTTGACATGAATGAACATTCACTGCATTCAGAATGTATTCAGACCACATTTTGTTATGTTGCAGCCTTATGCTCGAATGGTTTAAATTAACTGTTTACTTACCAGACTCCACTCTACAATGAAAAAGTGAAGACAGGATTTTTGAATTTTGCATCCCATTTCTCTTGATCATAAGAACTTGGGAATAAACAGGAGTCTTTGTAGAGCTAGCTTCCAGGCTAAACTGAGCATGCTGGGGAAAGGGGTCCTGGTAAGAGAGGTGGTCACTCTGGTTGAGCTCCAGAGATTCTCTGTAGCGATAAAAGAAACTTCCAAAGGGACAGCCATCACTGCAGCACTCCACCGATCTGGGCTTTATGGCAGTGTGGCCAAACACAGGCCTCTACTCAGTGAAAGACACAGGAAATCACTTCAAGGAGTCTCAGACTGTGAGAAACAAGATTCTCTGGTCTGATGAAACCAGCACTGAACTGTTTGGCCTCAATTCTAAGTGTCATATCTAGAAGAAACCAGGCACCGCTCATCACCTGCCAAACAGCATCCCAATGGTGAAGCATGGTGGTGGCAGCATTGCGCTGTTTGAGTGTTTTTTTTAGCAGCAGGGAACTGGGGACTGGTCAGGGATGAGGGAAAACTGAACAGACCAAAGAACAGAGATATCCGTAATGAATACCTGGTCCAGAGCACTCAGGAACTCAGACTGGGCCAAAGGTTCACCTTCCAACAGGACAATACAATAGCTGTGGTTACATGGGCAGTCTTTCTTCAGTCCGACCGAAATCATCCTGATTAGCGATTCCAACTTAAGTTGGATGCTAAATAAAGTGATCCGGTAAGATGGATGTTTACTTGCCACAAAGCATTTAATCAGAATATAAAATTTTTAATTTACGCAAAGTGGTTCTGCTCGCTGTGAAGCGTCTAATTTGTTTTTCTAACTGAAATGAGAAAATGTATTTTCATTCAATATATAAAGTATAGAAGGAGAAGAGGTGGTTTGGCCTGTTAATATAATTTAGTATTAAGTAACAGTGTAACCTGGGTTATTTTCTGTCACTACAAATTACAAATGTCCCCTAAACACCTCACATGCAGACTTTCAGTAGATGCTACAGTTTACTGATTAGGGCTGTCCCGGATACCATTTTTTAACATTCGGACATTCGGCCGTGCTGCCTGCTCTCTCCGGTTTTGCGCCAGGCTCGGCTCCTTTCAAAGACTCCTTGCGAAGCACTCCTCGCTCGGCTCCTTTCAAAGACTCCTTGCGAAGCACTCCTCCGGGGTTTTTTCGAACCTAATTGTATTGCGGAGTTTTGCACAGCAGCGACCGGATCTTTGCTCTCAAACCACAAAAAATGTGATGGCACAACAGTCTTCTTCAGTATATTATTCTATGCTTTCTTTTGATTTTCACATTGGCTAGTCATCCTGTTTAATTTGTCTTCTGATTAAATTGGAACCATTGAAACAATTTGTAGGAAGCCTCTGCAAGTAATTGGTTGCTGGCAGACACTCTGTGCTGCAATAAAATGGTTAATCAGCAGTGCCGTGCACTGTAGAGCCGATGCGCTGCTGGTTCTGCCGGCCTGAACAGAATATAATGTCTACTGTTGTGTACAGCATTTATAGACTGAGCTGAGTAGTGATGCGCGGGTCGACCCGTAACCTGCGGGACCCGCAAATGGACCTGCGGGTCGGGCAGCAGTGATCGTCTGTTAAATCGGTCTGTAAATAATATTTTGACATTATTGGCTGTTACTGTCATCTGGCATCTGAAGGTACTGATGCGTTGAGGCGGTCGTTTTCAATACACACTTGTGTCACACACTCCAAAAGAAACTTGTTGAAACTTTAAACAATAATTTATTGTACAAAACGGGGGAAACAAACGTTGACAAAAACGGTTCCATAATTCATATTAAATTCAAAAGATAACGAAAAAACAGCTACAAGTTAGAGGGAATAGTGATAAAGTGGTAAAACTTGGCATTGATCCACAGCCTCAGACGGATGCGCTCAAGCGTGCCGTGCGCACAAGCTCAGTTGGTAGGCTATACTATATTTTCACATTTTTAACAATGCAATTTAAAAGTTTTGATTTTTATTGATAACCTACATTTACCAACAACAAAAAGACTACATTTAGCACCAAAAAAATATGTAAAAAAAAAAAAAAAAAAAAAAAATAATAATAATAATGATAATAAAAAAAAAAAAGTAAATAAAAAAACGAATATCGAATACCACATTTTCATAACGAATACCTACCCATAGAAACGAATATTCGAATATCCGAATATTTGGGTACAGCCCTATTACTGATGTTCCCTAAACATTTCATGCAGGCTGCTGGTAGTGATAGACGACTGTCCAGCAACTTCACATTGCAGCCCATAACATAACATAAGGCTGCTGTTCCAAAATCAAAGAAAACAGCTATTAATCACAGCACTCACCCCCTGCATCACCTGTTACCCCCGTGTGGAACAAACATACTCAAAGAATTTTTTTAATCAGATCAGAGCGAAACAACTGGATTAAGCATTTATGTAGTTTTTAGGCACTAATATTTTCATACTGAACTGATAATCAGAGGTATACACCAGCCCTCTCAGCCTGATTTAAAATTCCTTCCAATTGGGCCGGTCTGTTCCGATGGAGGTGTTTACAGGATGCATTTTTGTTTTGATTATTGGTGTAATATTAGGGTCTATGTAACAGGAGTGGCTTAAGGACAAGTCTGTGAATGTCCTCTGGTCGCTCAGCCAGAGATCAAACGTGAACCCAATTGAATATCTCCGGAGAAACATGAAAATGTCTGTCCACCACCTGT
This sequence comes from Epinephelus moara, assembly GCF_006386435.1. Classification (NCBI taxonomy): domain Eukaryota; kingdom Metazoa; phylum Chordata; class Actinopteri; order Perciformes; family Serranidae; genus Epinephelus; species Epinephelus moara. Next base: position 6,979,742 of record NC_065525.1, read on the forward strand.
CCCCATCCAACCTAACAAACCTCGAGATGATATGTAGAGAAGAATGGCACACAGTCCTGAAATCCAAAGTGCAGAGCCTGTCATGTCACACCCAAGACGTCTTGAGGCTGTAATCTCTGCCAACGGTGCTTCAACAAAGTAATGGCTGTACTGGCTTTGTCATTTTGTGATATTGAGTGAAGACTGATTAGGGGAAAAAAGGATTTAAACGATGTTAGCATGAGGATGCAACATGGCAATGTGAAAAAAGTGAAGGGGTCTGAATACTTTGTAAATGCACTGTGTAAGAGAGCACCTTTAGGCCCATGTAGATTGTGACTGTTTCGTGTCTGTCCCCTATAGAGAAGTCTGGTTTGCTGTGCAAAGAAAGCAGGACTGCTGCTCTTCCAGTTCCCTGATCATTTAGAGCTGTGGAGACTTGGGGAGAGTGAGGGACATGGTGAGTGAAACACACACACACACACACACACACACATACAGTGGTGTGAAAAAGTGTTTGCCCCCTTCCTGATTTCTTACTTTTTTGCATGTTTTCCACACTTAAATGTTTCAGATCATCAAACAAATTTAAACATTAGTCAAAGATAACACAAGTAAACACAAAATGCAGTTTTTAAATGAAGGGTTTTATTAATGAGGAAGAAAAAAATCCAAAGCTACATGGCCCTGTGTGAAAAAGTGTTTGCCCCCCAGCTCCTGTTAAAACATAACTGTGGTTGATCACACCTGAGTTCAATTTCTGTAGCCACACCCAGGCCTGATTACTGCACACCTGTTCCCAATCTAGAAATCACTTAAATAGGACCTACCTGACAAAGTGAAGTAGACCAAAAGATCCTCAAAAGCTACAGACATCATGCCGAGATCCAAAGAAATTCAGGAACAAATGAGAAAAAAAGTAATTGAAATCTATCAGTCTGGAAAAGGTTATAAAGCCATTTCTAAAGCTTTGGGACTCCAGCGAACCACAGTGAGAGCCATTATCCACAAATGGCGAAAACACGGAACAGTGGTGAACTTTCCCAGGAGTGGCCGGCCGACCAAAATTACCCCAAGAGCGCAGCGACGACTCATCCAAGAGGTGACAAAAGACCCCACAACAACATCTAAAGAACTGCAGGCATCACTTGCCTCAGTTAAGGTCAGTGTTCATGACTCCACCATAAGAAAGAGACTGGGCAAAAATGGCCTGCATGGCAGAGTTCCAAGACGAAAACCACTGCTAAGCAAAAAGAACATTAAGGCTCGTCTCATTTTTGCCAGAAAACATCTTGATGATCCCCAAGACTTTTGGGAAAATATTCTGTGGACTGACGAGACAAAAGTTGAACTTTTTGGAAGGTCTGTGTCCCATTACATCTGGCGTAAAAGTAACACCGCATTTCAGAAAAAGAACATCATACCAACAGTAAAATATGGTGGTGGCAGTGTGATGGTCTGGGGCTGTTTTGCTGCTTCAGGACCTGGAAGACTTGCTGTGATAAATGGAAGCATGAATTCTGCTGTCTACCAAAAAATCCTGAAGGAGAATGTCCGGCCATCTGTTCGTGACCTCAAGCTGAAGCGAACTTGGGTTCTACAGCAGGACAATGATCCAAAACACACCAGCAAGTCCACCTCTGAATGGCTGAAGAAAAACAAAATGAAGACTTTGGAGTGGCCTAGTCAAAGTCCTGACCTGAATCCTATTGAGATGCTGTGGCATGACCTTAAAAAGGCGGTTCATGCTCGAAAACCCTCCAATGTGGCTGAATTACAACAATTCTGCAAAGATGAGTGGGCCAAAATTCCTCCACAGCGTTGTAAAAGACTCATTGCAAGTTATCGCAAACGCTTGATTGCAGTAGTTGCTGCTAAGGGTGGCCCAACCAGTTATTAGGTTTAGGGGGCAAACACTTTTTCACACAGGGCCATGTAGCTTTGGATTTTTTTCTTCCTCATTAATAAAACCCTTCATTTAAAAACTGCATTTTGTGTTTACTTGTGTTATCTTTGACTAATGTTTAAATTTGTTTGATGATCTGAAACATTTAAGTGTGGAAAACATGCAAAAAAGTAAGAAATCAGGAAGGGGGCAAACACTTTTTCACACCACTGTATATACACACACACACACACACACACACACACACACACACACACACACCACACACAGGTATCCATAATAATGCATAGGGGGTCCTAATAAATAAGAAAAACAATAGTGAACATTTGTATTTATCTGATTGAACGGCTGTTGAATTATAATAGTTTTTTATACTGTGTATGATAACAGGAAAGCCTGGTGACAGTCTGCCTGTGAAGAGAAAACCAGAGAAACTGATCCAGCTGAAGCGGAAGGTGTGTACTTAGTGTGTTTTTATTTTGTTTATTTCCCCTAAAATGTCTGACCCTGACTTCAGTGACTTTTTTTTCTGTGCAAAGTGTTACTAGAGAGGTGTTTTTACATCCCTCTACTGAAGGGGGCAATGTCTGTCTGTTCACTTTCCTGTTTAGCGACAGACTAATCTACTTTTTTACTCATCTACTTTCTTACACTTTCTTGGTGTGATGGGGCTGTCTTACAGTATCACACCAACATTTTTTTCTAGCCTTGTTAAAATTTAGAAATTATTTGCAGACATCCAGGAGGTCCACATTATATTTAACCTGACCTCACTGCCTTTGGCTGCTTTGTGCCCATATAGTTTACAGGATACTGAAACAAAAAGCTGACTGTGTGCTGACTTCTGCAGGGAGAGGATCATATCTGCTGCAGTGCTTTGTCTCCATGTGGAGGCTGGCTGGCGTACTCTACTGTCACCAGCTTCCGTCTTTACAGATTACAGAATGACAACATCAACATCAGCATCACCAAGGTGAGTTCATCAACACTGACCCTGCTGCTCCCTTAGGGGCCATGCACATACTGCATTTTTTGTGCCCTCAAATTTATTGTTTTAAATGTAGACGCGTATTAGGTGGGCTCAAATGCCAGAGCAACACTGCCGCGGTGCACACAAGTTCCCGAGTGCCACGGCAGGGCGCACCACATGTCATGTGACAAGGAATGTGTACAGCCCCTTACGCTACTCTTATGTTAACACATCAACAGAGTCGCATGTAAATGAGATCTCTAGCTTTAGAAAACTGCCTGGGGGTCTTTGTTCTTCACAGAGAGACAGTTAAACTGTGTTTAGAGCCTGAACTAAACATAAAACTAAGTTTATTTCTTTCCCTCCCTCTAGGTGTCCAAACTACCTAAGGAGCTTCGCTCAGCCCACCAGCTCTGCTTCTCCTCCGACTCCTCCAAACTGTTTGCTTCCTCTAGTCATTCTTCAGTCATTGTTGTTGCCCTCAACCAGTCAGAGTGCAAATACCTTCATACCCTCAAACCCAAATCAGGTGAGTCTGAGTCCAATCTGCATTTATACGTTGTCAGCAGCACATTTCACAGAGACAGAGGTGAAAGATTAGAGGTGAAAAAATTAGTTAATTGTATGTAGAGTCACTTTGTTATGCTATCAATTGATCCTGGTCCCTGTGTATAGTGTTCATTGCAACAGTAGTTATTTATTGTAGTAATTTGCCTTTTTCAGTGTTGTAGGTGGTCACGGTCAAAATAAATAATTTTTTTGAATTTGTAAAGGGGTCACAATAATTACGTTACTGACTTATCATACAATATATGGACATGACCTCAGTCATTTTGCTGACCTTGACATTGCCTGTAGTGTTTACATGTGTGTTTGTTAACATAATGCTGTCACCAACATTTTAGCTAACATGGTGTTAGAATAAACATCAGGGTTTTCCGGACAACTATATGACTTGGGTTTGACCAGTGTAGCTTACCAGTAGCTTGCAGCTGCACTTTTGGAGTGAAAGAGGCACAGTCTTGAAAGTCATTACATTGCCAACCTCTGGGAACAAGCCAAAAACTCTGTTGCCTGTAGTTCTTCCCCCTACAACTTCGTCTTCCACTCCATAAATCCACCAGCAAACCACCCAGCTCCCAGGCTGTCCATCCTTGGTAGCTGCCTGCGGCACATAGGCTGGATTGTGGAGGTAACTGCGGTGTTCCTGGAGCTTTGCTAAGCTTGTCTATTAGTGGCAAGAGGAATCACTTGGTTTGGTTTATTGGCCAAATTAGGTATAAGATTTAAAACTGAGTATTTCTGGGCTACTCCAACAACTATTATTATTTGAAATATACTTATTTTCTTTTTTTCTTTAATATTTTTTTCATATTCTGATTCAACAGTCTGAATATTCTTGTCTTTGAAAGGGCATACTTGCATAATTATGCTATTGTCATTATAGCAGTGGCATAAAATGGTCTCAAATGACATGTCTATTGACCGCTGTTGCAGTGCAGCCCATAAATTTGGGTTGTTGATAAGGTGATGGAACCTCCTCATCTCTCTTTGTCCTCGGTGGTAACACCCATTCCAACATTGTAAACTTCCATTTCATCCATCACTACGCAGAAAATTAACTTAAGATTTGTTGAGCTTTGTGTAAGCTAAAAGCAAAGAGGTCATTAGAGTACTTTGTAAGCACATGGCGTCCATCAAGGAACCTACTTGGGTCCCCTCACAGTTGCAATTTTAACAATCTCAAAAGCTTCTGAATGTCAGTTGCAATACACCACATGTGATAATGCAGTCATCTACTGCAGGTATTTAATTCTAGCACCTCAGTCTTCTCATTTTCCCACTGTTGGTAAGAATTTTGGAGGAAACATTAAAACTTTAATGACCTCACTGCCAAGATTCTCTTGTCTGGTTGTCAGGCCTGAAATTTCTACAGAAAATCTGACACCACATTTCTCAAGTAGCTGGCTAGTTAGCTTGTTAACTTGCTAATCCCACTATGCTTTTATGCTAACATTTCAGTGGTTGCAGAAAATTAGCTGAACAAAGTTGTTACTACTCTGATAAAAGTCTTAAGTTGTTTTTTTATGTGTGATATTGGGGTCAATGAAATAGGTTTTATGTGTCAGCTAGTCAGCTAACTAGCTTGCTTATTACAGATTCCAGTACGGAAAATGAGAAATACAATAATACAGGACTGTCAGCGACTATGCATTTCCAAAGAGCAACAGCCAATAGGAAAACACCAATACTTGTGTCATCACTCACCAACCAATGGTGTAATTTAATGTCATCACTCACTCATTCACAGACAGACTTTTGGGTTTACAGGGCTGGCCTTGCATGGTGCGTTTCAGCCAAAAATACACACACACACACACACACACACACACACACACACACACACACACACACACACACACACACACACACACCACTTAACCTATCATCCTGCAGCTTTCTATTGTCGGTGTCTGACCAGTGTTTGTGTGTGATGTCCAGGCTCCAGACAGTCAGTCCACCTGCTGTTTGCCAGTCAGGATGGCAAATGGCTCGCTACAGCAAACACAGACTGTGAGATACATGTCTACAACCTTCACAAGCTAAAGGTGAGTTTGAGCTCCATCTATGTTATTTCTCTATAGGTACAATTTGAATTGTAGCCAAGGCAAGAACAATGTACTCCTAATGCCTTTGTATTTTTGCAGCTTCATTGTACAGTTCCAGTGTACAGCTCCTGTCCGACTGCCATAGCCATCCACCCAACAACCAGCAACCTGGTTGTGGTCCACGCTGACCAGCAGGTAAACATCAGATTTTTTCTGACTCTGTTATCTTATAATAAACTGCTAATCATCTGCTCTGTTTACCACAGTAAAAGATGACCAAACATAGTTTCTCAAGGATAATACTGAGTTGCGTACACTGCAGGTCTCATTACAGTGCGTGTTTTCTGTCGTGTGTGTGTGTGTGTGTGTGTGTGTATGTGTTGCAGATCTATGAGTACTCTCTGGTGCAGAAGGAATACACAGAGTGGAGTCGGAAGCTGCAGAAGCAAGGACTGCACTCTCTGTGGTTAGAGAGGGACACGCCCATCACCCACGTCACCTTCAGTCCTAAAAATCCAGCTCACATCATTCTGCACGACACGTTCATGTTCTGTGTCATTGACCAGAATCTGGTACGTCAGCGGTCATTTCAACTGACACATTTCTGCCATGTCAATACAAAACTAGTGATGAGAGCTGCTCTATTAGCACAGTGTGTGTTTCAGTTTTCTTCCTGGTGAAAGAGGGATGGTGATTGTGTCGGGGTTGTTTACATAATTTGGATGCTATATTTTTCTTGTTTCCACATGCAGCCCCTCCCTGAAGCAAAGGCTCTTCTCTACAATCAGATGACACTGAGGAGTCTTCCTGAGCCAGAGAGGAGTCTTCACAGCCACGCCTTTAAGATATGCAAGAACTTCCAGGTACCATTATACTGAGCAAAGTGGAGCTCTACTTAAACAGCTGCACTGCTTTCAAGTAGGGATTCTGACCAAAAAACGGCCCAGGGGGCTGGCTGGTGGGAGCATATTTAACCCCTTCTTATGTCCCCAAATTCTGTGATCATACCTTATATACAGCACGGCGAGGTGACATAGCAGCCTGATTTTTCTCACCTTGAACAGGCAGTTTAAAAGGGGCAAGGGAGACAGCAGGTCAACAGTATATGACACATAGAAATGGTATACATGATCTGAAAGCTGGAAACCAAAGCTAGAAACAAAAAAAGATTCATTTGAGATGCAGCCCAGCCCAGCCTTTTTCTTTTCATAAATATGTATCTGCTTTAAACCTTTAAAGTTTAGAGTGTATAGAGGCTGAGAACATTACAATTCAAATACAGTATATGATGGGTAGTACCATGCTCAGTTATATCTCATGAATGGTTGCGACAGTTTTTGGGTTGATACCATTTTTACACAGATTTGGTGCTAAATATAAGCATGTTTTACCATTTAGAAATTGATTTAAAAAAAAAAAAAGGTCAGAAATCCCTCCAAAATACTAGATTAAGACAACATGGCCTTGAGGAACAGCATAGAAAAATCCACGTTCTGATCTGGTATCACAAAATGTTGCACATTCTGGCAATTGGATGGCGAGCACTTCTGTTCTGAAAAGTGCTGAGAAACCCTCTTATCGTCAGTATACCTATAAAAGCAATCCATCCTCTGAATACCCGAGGTCTCTAAGGTCTTGCAGTGAAAAGTCAAGGGACCCCTGTGAACAAAGACCATGCCAGTTTTTCCTTCGCCAAAATTTAGTTAACTTTGGAGCTTTTTTTTAAGCCCCTTCCTGTCAAGTGTAGGTGGTACCTAGTCATTCATTAGCTTGTCAAGTTTCATATAATACCTGTACCTTTACTCCAGATTTAAATTCAGCCCAACATAGCCTCTGAGAGACAGTAATGTCGGCCGGCATCCTTGCAGAGTGTAAAGGGTTAAGGTAAAGGTGAGACAATAAAAATAGGTCTCTGTTTGGGTAACAGATGAATGGTTTTCAAGGCGTATCAGACGTCAGAACATGCACTGCGGTTGGTACTATAGTGTACAAGGTTTTTACATTCTGGAAAGTTATCATGGCATCATTTTATCTTTCATCACAGTGGCTGCAAGGTAAACAGCAGAACTGCGTCATTCAAGTTACAAAGTAATCTATCAGGAATGTACTCTAAGATGTGTTTGATTAGCCAACGCAGTGCCTTGTTGGAGGACATTGTGTATATAGTAGTGTTACAGCAAAAGTTGAGCCTGTTTAAACTTTTTTGTTGGAGGACTCTGCCTTGTTTTTAGGCTCCCTGCAGATGGACTCATTTCATGCAAATGCAGGGCTGCAGTTTTTGTACACACAGGGCTAAATTTGATCTGAGTGCAGCTTTACACTGGCAGCTTCTCGCTGTTTTCATACAGCTGACCTGTCTGTTTTTTAATTGACCAGGTCAAACAGAGATGGAAAGGTTCAGTTTATTTGATTACTATTATGAAGCCTGTAGAGACCCTGCTAACAAAACTTTAATATTTTTGCCATCATTTGCCGTTATTGGTCTTCCTGGGGGGTATTCCAGAAAGCGGTGGTTATGTGAAAACTCAGAGTAAGTTAACCCTGAGATGAGGGAAACTCCGAGTTATCTGTTCCAGAAAGAGAGGTAACTGAAACTCTGAGTCAGTCACCATGGTAACAGACTCTGTGAACCTAACCTGCTCGCTGACAGGTTTTCTTCAATAAACCCTGAGTTTTTCTCTGTCTCCTCCCTCTTACACGCTGTTTCATTTCCTCATTCATTCAGTCCGTGTCAAAGCTTGTATCGAAG
>NC_065525.1:6988622-6991979 GCF_006386435.1 Epinephelus moara
ATGATGGCTTTTTATTGTCGGCTTAACTCAGAGTGAACATACTCAGAGTTGACTGAACTAACTCAAATCAGCTGTTCTGGAACCGGATACTCAGAGTTTCCCATCTCAGGGTAAATCAACTCAGAGTTCAGGGTTAGACTCAGAGTTTGTTGAACCTCCTACCTGGAATACCCCTCTGATGTTTTTTGTCCTCCCTGTATTTGTCCCTGCAGCATCTCATGTGTGTGAGTTTATTGGAGGACCATTCTCTGGTTGTAGTGGAGCGCCCCCTGCTGGATATCATGTCTCAGCTGCCTGCACCTGTCCGCCAGAAGAAGTTTGCTACATAAAGTGAAGATGTCTCAGCCCAGTGGATAGAATTGTTACCTCACAGTAACTTTCACATCTGGAATCATTCTCCAAAAGTGTAACTGTGTCCCCATTTTGTAAAAAATGCTTTGATAAAGTAATAAATAAATCAGTTTACTATTAATGTTTGACTAAGAAGTGTGTTGAATGTGTGGAATGTGTTTATTTATTTATTTTGGGCTTTTTTGCCTTTATTGTATTGGACAGAGTGAAAGGGGGTGAGAGAGAGAGTGGGGGGTGACATGCAGAAATGGTCGCAAGCCAGAGTCGAACCTGCGACTGCTGCAGCGAGGCATCGCCTCTGTACATGGGGCGCCGGGACTATCCACTACGCTACCTATGCCCCAGGAATGTGTTTATTTAATGTCACATTCCTCTCAGTATAATTGTATTCACTCATATGAACTAATTATATAACAACATTTAAGGTTTGGAAACATGGTTGAGGACAATACAGAGCACACACAACACCAGCAATAATAATGCATGCTATGAGGCTTCATTTGTCAGATGAACTCAACCAGTCATATGATGATATTGCTCATGGTTTCAACATCATGTTGCCCTTATGTCAACATAAAGTAGCATGCAAAAGTTTGGGCTCCCCTAGTTTACTGTGAATATCTAAGCAATGCTTTGGCCTTTGCAATCTCAATCCAGCTGAGCACCTATGGGGAATTTAAATGATGCACTTACTATGCATTGTGTATGTAGTCTGTGACAAGTTCACCTCAGCACATAGTGCACACAGTAGACTACACATGGCAGCTTCATCACCCAAAGACCCAGATCCCAATCAGTACACTTGAACTCAAGTCAGATGTTTCTTGCGTGTTAAGTGTCTCAGTAGGCCTCGACAGTGTATCAATGAGGCAGCATGAACAACATCCTGTCATCATTTGGGTTCAAGCCCAGAAGGAGTCTTTTGTTGTCTTATACCACTGCTCTGATTTCGGTGTGCTGGAATGAGCATAGAAACACGGAACTTGGCCCAATAACTGGAAATGATTTACAAATGCTTCCCAAGAAATATGACCTTAATTGGCCACATGGTGGTGCTATAAATAATTCATTTTTTCAAATTCAGATCAGTTTTATTTATAAAGGCCAATATCACAAATCACAATTTGTCCCCAAAAAACCCTTTAACAGGGAAATAATTGGTAGAAACCTTGGGAAGAGCAACTGAGGAGGGATCCCTCTTCCAGGACGGACGGACATGCACTAGATGTCGTGTACAGAACAGATCATCCTAAGTATTGATAATAATGATGATATTAATAATGACAGTAGTAGCAGTATTTTGAAAGTATATTATGTTCCAAGTATATATTAATATATGTTAGTATATGTATGTGACAGTTATAAACGTATGTGTATAATAATAGTAGAAGTAAGACTGAAAATAATAGCAGTAATAGTAGACATCAGGCAGGACCATGGCAGCAGCACAACCACGATCCAGGATCCACAATCCAGGCTAACTGCGAATTTAGGGAACCTGTGAGACAGTGGAGCACAAAGGCTACGGAGAAGAAGTAAAGTTAGCGATATGCCGTAATAGAACATGAATGTTAGCAAATGAAGAAGAACCAACTTTTCAGAATCTGAGAGCGAGACAAAGAGAAATAGAAAGAGAAGAGGCTCAGTGAATCACAGGAGGTCCCCCGGCAGACTAGGCCTATGTCAGCCTAACTAGGGGCTGGACCAAGGCAAGCCTGAGCCGGCCCTAACTATAAGCTTTATCAAAGAGGAAAGTCTTAAGTCTAGTCTTAAATGTGGAGACAGTGTCTGCCTCCTAGACCAAAACAGGAAGATGGTTCCACAGGAGAGGAGCCTGAATAATAATGCGCAAAAATGTGATTTTGGTGAGGCCATGCCCCTGACACCGTAACTCCAATTAACTTGAAAAGACATTCAGCTCAATGGGCTTGACAAAAAAAGCCCCTTGGACCATTAGAGTCATTCTAAAAATTTGCACAATGTGAAAAACAGTAACATGTGCTTTTTAGATTTTGACCCAATACTAAATTTGGTGTCATAATGACTGGTGCATGACGTGGCCTATTCGGCATTATAATTAAAAGGTGGAAAAGTAGAGAGTGACAGGCCACGCCCCTCACACCATGAGTCTGATTGAAGTGTGAAACACATCTACATCTCAATGAGCTTAACAAAAACACTCATGGACAATTATGCCACCTGTGATGGATTCTTTGCTCATTTGTATAATGTGAAAAACAGTGATATGAATAGGCCTTTTGGATTTTGACTTAACACCAAATTTTAACACCAAATTTTAACTTTTTTTTCTATTCCCTCTGTTGGCTGAGAATAGACTTGTACCCAGATTGCAGGCTGCAGCAATGTTTCATTTTATCGTTTCCACCTGTGCTATGTGATAAGGCAACATGTCTTCTGTGGAGGCAAAACTCGAATATAAAAGTAAAATGGAGGGGAAGTTTCACAGTAACGACCTGAGGGCTGTATGGGATTCAGATTCAGATTCAGATTCAGAATACTTTATTAATCCCCGGGGGGAAATTGTTTAAATGGATGGTATGAAGGCCATGACAGGCCAAGATAAGAAGAAGAATTCTGGGTCAGTCACAATAGATGGTTTTGACTCAAATTCAGAACTTGCAAATGCTCTGAATGATTTTTACTTACGTTTTAATGATGAACATGATTTTACTAAAGATCACTGTGATATATATTTGATTCCTTAAATGACATTACTGTCAACCCCCGGCTTACGATCAGCGCCATTTCTGTTAAACACATGTTCTCCAAATGTAATGTCAGAAAGAGCCCTGGGCCTGATATGATCACTGGCAAACTGCTAAAAGTCTGTGCAGACCAATTATGTGACATTTATTCTGATCTTTTTAATTTGTCACTCTCCCAGCATAAGGTCCCAATGCCATGGAAGGAGTCTATTGTAGTCCCCGTGGCTAAAATCAAGTCTCCGAAGGTGCTTAATGATCTAAGGCCTGTAGCCTTGACTTC
>NC_065525.1:6992579-7003002 GCF_006386435.1 Epinephelus moara
TTGGCCAGCACTGACCACCCACTTTTAGGAGAATTTTTTCTTCTTCCTTCTGGCCGGCGTTACAGGCTCCCCAAGGTTAGAAGCAATAGGTTTAAATTTTCTTTTATTCCAAGTGCAAAAAATGTTCTTAATTTGCACTGAGTCTTGATGGACTCAATTTGCCTGCACTGTCTATAAGCACTCCATATGGTCTTATACCCTTATAGATTTATTTTTTCTATGGACAGCTTGATCTGATCTATGTTATTCATGGTTGTTGTGGTTGTGATTGTTGTAGACATTGTCTTGATTGTCCCTTGTATGTTGAATTGCACTGCAAACTAAATTTCCCCTTGAGGGACAATAAAGAACTGAACTGAACTGAGAAGACCAACAAATAAATATTAATAGTGTGTGATGACACAAGGCAGACCCACAACACAGGCTAATAATGCAGGACCTGTATGTAATGATACTAAACTGCAGTGATGCAAATTCCTTAACAAATCTGTGGTCAGTCTGCAGGTCCAAATGAATAGCTATATTACTTTCCACCTTTAGTTTCCTGTTGGACAGAAAGGACCTCTCCTGTGGAAGATAAAATTCTCACCAGTTGGAGGTGATATTGTCTCAGTTATGTTTAATGATGATGATTCAGAATTAGTATATTATATATTATAGTCTCTACGGCCGAAATGAGTTTGCTCCGTGGGGTGGCAGGGCTCAGCCTTAGAGATAGGGCGAGGAGCTCAGACATCATCCGGAGGGAGCTCGGAGAAGAGCCGCTGCTCCTTTGCGTCGAAAGGGGTCAGTTGAGGTGGTTCGAGCATCTGATTAGGATGTCTCCTGGGCACAACCTATTAGAGGTGTTCCAAGTCTCACTGGCCCCAGAGTAGACCCAGAGCATGCTGAAGGGATTACATATCTCATCTGGCCTGGAAACGCCTCGGAATCCTCCAGGAGGAGCTGGAAAGTGTTGCTGGGGAGAGGGACGTCTGGAATACTTTGCTCGGCCTGCTGCCCCACCGACCCAGCCCCGGATAAGTGGATGAAAATGAATGGATGGACTTTACTGTGTATTCACAGTATTGAATAGCCTATTTATTTACAATGTGACTTATACATGGCGGTTGTAAAATGATAAGTACCCAACACAATTTAAAGTAGAGGGTGAGTATGGGTTTTTTTTTTGTATATTGTTCCGCCTCACCTGGAACCTACAAATCCTGAATGGATATGTTGAAAGGAATTCTGAACTCCTGTGTCCTCACCTCTCAGAGAAAGTCATGCTTACCCTAACTGTCAAATCAACCAAATTAGTACATTTGACATAATCCTCCAATTAATTACCCAAACCCACTGACATTAGTAAACTTGTGACTTTTGAACCTTTGTCTGCTTGGTAATCCAACCCTGCATGCTCCAATATCAGCTTTAAATAAAGAAACAAGAGAATAAGTTTTCTTTTTAAATCATATTTCTTTATTTTGCTTCAAAGAAGCTGAACTTTGAGTCTTGACCAGACTTTTAAAGTCCCACTGGGACCAAAGCTAAAAGATATCCAAAATAAATAAATACACAGTTTTCCTTATGCTCAAACATTACACATGCAAAACAAACCAAATAAATAGATACTTATTTAAATACTAGTAGCTGTTAAATAATTATTTTACAAAACTATACAATAGTTATTTTCCTCAATGACAACACCCAGTTTACATTACCTGCACTGGGCAGAGCTGTAAACATGTCCGAATAAAGGGCCCATAAAGACCTACAAAACAAACACATTAAAGACGTATCAATTTTGAACTATTATCACAATAAATAGGCCTGTAAAAACAGGCTGATGTGGCTTTTAAAGCCTCATAAATTATCCCAGGGGTGTCGGCTGTGTGTTTAGGCGTGGCACTGTCATGAGAGAGCACGCTGGACCGATGTTTCCTCTGTGCAAACAGTCAAGTCTGCTCACTGATGACACTGCAGGACCTAACACCCCTGAGTTTGACTTTCTAGAGAACTTGGTGCATTTTAAAACAAATACAACATAAGCTGTAGCATGCCACTATGGCAGCAGGTCTGGATGGCTCCCCTCTAGGAGGAGGTCTTTACTCTGGTGCAGGTGCAGCCCACGGCCACATCCACAGTAATTGGCTTCAGATGGTATCTCTTTCCATCGTCGCAGAGCTCCTTCTTGAGAAACACCCTGCTCTGCTTTACAGGGTATGAAATGTAGTCGTGGCTCTCCACTGGGGGGCCCTTGTTCTGGATCAGGATGCATCCTGAGCACAGGCACTGAGCCTCGGCATAGGTGGAGGGATAGTGATCCTTATTTGTCACAAGTCTGGAAAGGAACAAAATGACTCAGTGAGCAGCTTATCCACAGACAGTGAGGAGATGAATAAGATTAGGCTTTTCTGCAAATGCATCTGATTTGGATGTTAAAATGCTCATTTTTCTACACCAATAAATAAAATAAATGTGTTTGCTGGAGATACACCTTGTATGTCCAAACATAAATAAAACCTGCATATCAAACTCAAATGACATAGGGCAATATTCTGAGTATACCTAGTAAGTAGGGGGTGTTATTTGGGGGGTTCTTCTCCTGTTCATGGCCTGAGTCCAGATTGGGACATGTGGTTGAATTACCAAATGCCCCATGACCCAAGACCAGTAGGGGCTCAAAGGCTCCGGGCTCACTTCCTTTCAACTGGACGGCCCTGCATTATTACCTGACCTGTCTGGACCAAATATGGAGCAGGGACTGGTAGCTGCCAAGGTACCCCTGAGCAAGGCACTGAACCCCCAATCACTCGAGGGACCTGTCCATAGGCACTCCCCTTACTCTGACATCTCTCCATTTAATGCATGTACTGTATAGGTCCTGTTTGTGCATGTGTGTGTATATGAGGCCTGTGTGTATGACAACAAAGTGAAAACAACAGAATTTCCCCTTGGGCATTAAAAAAGTATATCTTCTTCTGGAATCTGGTTTCGTACAGTCACTGTTTTTGTCATTATTGAACTATTGAAAATGTCAGTTGCTTTATGCAAAAATAATACTCTGACAAGTAACTATAGCTGTTAAATACATGTAGTAAAAGCATCATTTCCTTCTGAAATGTAGCAGAGTTGAAGTTTTAAGTAGCTGAAAATTTGAAATGCTAAAGTAAAGTGTGAGTACTTTATAGCAGCACTAGTCCTGTACAGAATCTGTGTGTCAAACTCTAGTTTTAACTCTTTTACTATGTTATTTTGGGTCCATTTTTGAAGTTGTATTTATGAATCAAACTACTACAAAGTGACACACAGCAGACCTGAGGTCAGGTAGCTTTCAAGCGTACAGGTTGGTTTCAGTGTCTCTGGGAAAATAATCAGCCCAGTTGCCAGAAGAAAATGTTGGTATTGTACATTTCTGCAAACTATGGATATGTTACATTTGCACATTTGATACATATCACATCAGTATTTCTAAAGTGACAGTGTATGAGCTGACTTTGTCATCAGGAGGTGGTGTGGATGCTGGATGGTGTGTCACCTTGACAAGACACTTGCCAAGCCCCCCAAACACCAACAAACAGCAAGTTGTGTTTTACCAATCCCTATTTTTCGAGGGCATTTTGAAAATAATACAGCTTCTATTAATTGTGTGTTATGTGTACTGCCAGTCGACTGAGACTTGGAGGAGAGTGACTACTGTACATACTGTACACACACAGAGGGGCCTCACAACACAGTGAACATAGTGCCTTTGGGCACCCAAACTGACTAAACCGGTTATGGATCTGACAGTTAGATCATTATATTTGAGGGCAAAAGCTTAGTAGAAATAACCACAGGATTTTACAGGGACTTTACAAAGCTTAAACAACTGCAGGTGAACAGGAAAAAAAAAACTCCCAATCACCAATGTGTCAGGTAATAAAGTACAGCAGATCAGAGATTGCACTCAGAGAAGCAATGCACGTCATTCCCAGCGGATATGTGGCAACAAAGCCGCGGTCATTGGCTTAAGAGGGGATTTTCCTCATATCGAGAGCGGAGGTGTGGTGCATCAGAGCCTGGCGCAAAGTGTACCAGATCACAACCACTAATTAATATGAGGGTCAAACTGATGCACGTACGTAAACGCAACACGGGGCATTTGGATACTGTGCAAATATTGATTTCGCCTTAAGAGCTGGTTATTATTTCACTAAAGCTGTATGATGCTGAGTGATGCCTGATTTTTGTGGCTGCGCCAATCCATCATCTGCAGACACCGTCTAATAGAGTAAGGTTTTGAAATATTTTTGGAATCTCTGAAAACTTAAGAATGTCTCTGAGACATCATTTTTTCAGTCTATCTCAGAACTTTCCCACGACAATTCAAAACCAAGACTCCTCTTGTGTATAGTTGTAATGTTTATTTTATGAGCTCATGGAGAGTTTCTGAGCGAGTTAAAGTCTAACTGGAGGGTCAGAGGGAGGCAGCACCGAGCCAAAAGTACCCCCTGAGGTAAATAATCATCGGTCACTGTAACAAGCACCAAGTCTGAGTACTTTTATGTTTTCAGGATCGTGTTCCTGTATGAGTTTAGAAACATTTCCCTCAAATCGACTCCGTCAGGTTTTACACTCCATCAGGGAAACAATTAAGGGCTTTAATCCTTTAAAGTCACTGATTCCTATCTGTACATAGTAGTTTTAAATGCGTAAAACTGTGCGTAAATGCGCCAGGATGTTACTTACACGTATCTCCAGGGAGACAGGGACCTCTCGCTAATGTCCTGAGGCGGCTGCTGATGGAAATGGTCCACGGGGCAGGAGGCAGGTGAATCGGGTGCATTCTGGGTTGAAGGCTCCGGAGGCTGTGGGTAGTGCATACTCAGCTTCCTCTCCGCTGCGTCGCTCAGCTCGTGCTCATCATAGCACCGGTTCATCTTGTACGTCAACACGGGCACGAGAAAAAGTCCAAAGATGAGAATCTGTGGAGGGACAGACAGACAGACAGAGGGCAGCTGAAGTGATGGAGGAAGCGTGAGAGGCCAGTATCAGCAGCTGCCCCATCTGTCTGCGTCTTACTCACCTGCTTCATGTCCATCCTGTATCTCTCTCCTCTGACTGACTCTGAACAAGAGGATCTGCTTCGCTTTACTTGCCATCATCCTCCACGGTTGCTATTTATTGGGCCGCGTGTACCTGGGAAAAACCGGCGGCATGAGGAAATGGAAACGTTTATTTCCTCGACTTCCTCTTTCCTCAGTGAAAGTCCTACAGTAGGTAGTTGTGATGGCTACTCGTTTGCTGCTGTCTGAGGCAGCCGAGGAATTTTCGACGTGTACGCGCGCGCAGTGCACGCCCACTGACGACACGCAGGAAATATGCTGCCAAACCCAAACGGTGAGCGTGAGGGAGCTCACAGTCCACTTCTTTTTCTATCCAGTTACAGTATATCTACCTATCAGCTAAAAACCCATTGTAATATATAGGAGAGTATGCCCACTTCCTCATCAGTAACCTACCTATCTACCTAGCAGTACACCCACCTCATCAATTACCACTACACCACTGTCACAGTCTACTACTCTAGCGTGCACTCTTTACCTTTGAACCAGCATGAGGTAATAACCAGAATATCTACCTGAGTGTTTGACTCAGTCTTTCATCAGCTCGTACTGAGTGTATTTGTTTGCGTGTAAATGCCTGTATATTCCTGTGATTAAGCCCAGCTGTTCTGTGTGTAGACTTTACATCAGTTTATACTTTCATACCTGAATGAATGACATTAGTGTTTTTTAAAAAATATCATTTTATTGCATTGTTTATTTATGTGCCTTTGTTTGTTTATTTGTGTGTGTGTGTGTGTGTGTGTGTGTGTGTGTACTTGTACTTGCTACATAAGCTCCTTTTACACTGCCTGTTCAAGGCAGGAATTTTGCGCCATTATTCCGCCGTCATTTATAATAGATAAAATACAAAATGGGGGGACAGAGTTGTCTTGCCTTTAAGCGGGCAGCAGAGGTAGTAACAGGACTGAATCAACGTTTGTGTAAAAGCGACAGCGGCAGGATGGGATGGGTGTGATGTTTTGACGTGTTATGTGTGTAACAAGGTTTAAAAAGCAGCTGATAGCAGTTAGCAGCTAACTCAAAAAAAGAAAGAAAAAAAGAACAGATGATGATGATGCCGCCATTGTTTGGTTGCATGTAAAAATGCAAAGCCCCATAGTGTGATCTCTGCATAAAAAGGGCTATAGTGAGGACCAAAAAATATTTCAACAAGCAAGAGAGGAGAATCACTTTCACTTCTTTTTTTTCATGAAAAATATAGATTTATTCTTGCTTCTAAACAACTGAGGACAATTTTTAATGCGATCAAATGGTGCAGCACCAGTTCATCTTGTAACTGTCACCAGCACATGAGCAGTCTTTTCAGCATACCAACACAATGGGCTAAATTACATATAAATAAAAGCACCATGAGCTCATGACTGTGAAAGCTGTCGCCCAAAAAGCCAATAACTGTGAACTGACTCATTTGTGGCCAGTCCTCACTTCTTGCTTTAGGGTTAAGACTTGGATTTAGCTTTAGGTTAGGTTAGGGACAAAAAACTGTATGGAGTCCCCGAAGGGACACAGTTGAACTAGGTTTAGGTTAGGGTTCAGGTAAGGGAATATGTGTGTGTGTGTGTGTGTGTGTGTGTGTGTGTGTGTGTGTGTGGGTTACAGTTAGGGTAAGTTGACAGGGAATGAATATAAGTCAATGCAATGTTCACTTTAGTGATTGAAACAAGTGTGTATGTGCATGTGTGTCCAGTTCGCTTGCTCATAGACATTTTTAGATTTATATAGATATATATCGTATTTTTTCATACACGTGTGTGAGTAAGACTAATATTGTTATTTATGTGTATGTGTATTAATTTAATTTTCATCAATTTACTTGTATGTTTTTAGGACACTTGGATATAAAAAAAATATTTCCACATTATAAAAAACTGCAAATTAATGTATTCATTTGCATATATTTGTTTGAGAACACAGAGATGTATTCATTTATTTATTCAGAACTCTTGGAAAATATAAAATAAATATAACCTTTATTCATTTTGTTTCAGAGGACTTATAAATAAAAAAAAGTGTTTATTATATTAGAGATAAAAGCAATTAATTCATTTGGTTGTGCAATAATGAAAAACAAACAATTAAGACATCTATTTATTTGTTTGTTTCAGAGCACCTAGAGATTGTTACATTTTTTAATTTACACAGAACACTCAGGAGTAAAACAGTTCAAACTTAATTATGTATTTCAAAACAGACACACACACACACACGCACACGCACACACACACACACACACACACACACACACACACACACACACACAAAGTAGCCCCAGGCTGTGTCAGACATATGTCATTTCTGATGATGCAATAAAACTTGCTTGTTTGTGGATGACACGTGTGATCCAAAAATAGCAGCAGTTTTTATTCTGTTTTTTTTTTTTTGTAATCTCCCTTCATATTTATGCCAGGAGAATTTCCAGCACAAGTTTGTATAGCTGTCCCACTAACACTGCCAAGTCTTCTTTCAGAGAGATAAGGTGACAGCTATTATTATCAAATCTTTGTGGTGATATCTCTATGGCACTGAGGCTTAAGAAAGTCTTGGTTGGCTGTTGTCTTTGTATGAATTGTGCTGTGATATAATGATATGGCTCCACAGACTCAGTGATTGTTTCTACGTTGTTGACTGTCACCAGTGAGACAACGCCTTCAACCTTACAGGGTTACAACACTCTCTGTCTCTCTCTGTCTTACATGCACATGACAAAAATAGATTTTGAATACACTTAGTTATGATGACGACATCCACGTCAGCCATTAGGACCAAAGTGTATTTTTGTCAGCATGAGGACATGTCTAAAACGTGTAAAAAAAATAAATAAATAAATAAAAAAAATTAGCCTACATTAGAAGGGGTCTGCATACATGTGTGTGTCAGGGACAGAGAGAAAACAGTCCATTTTTATTTATTATGATCTGAAAGAGGAACTAAAGCTGCATGAATCAATATTTTTTATATTAATAATGGAAAAGCCCAGCCCAGCTTTAACGTTTTGGTTCACTTTCACAGCTCTTATTAATGTTGCAGGCAACTGTCTTCAACTAAAAATGCTCCAGTAAGGCCACTGTACACTTCCTGCCCAGCACCAAATAGCAGACAGACAAAGTTACCAACTAGGTGGTGAACAAAGTGGAGAACTTAGCAGCTAAAGAGTCCAATATTTTTTCAGGAGGTGGTGGTAAACAGACCAGAGGGGTGAACTGACAAGCAAGTTCAACAGAGCCAGGCCTCCTTTGCGATAGCTGGTTCAGCAAAACCTAAAACCTCAGTCAGAGATGACGGGTACCACAACCATGTTGATCCACTTGTTTTGTTAACCCTGGTTTTCTTCCTCAGGCTCTGTCATAGATGCATAATAATAACTGGATACTGAACACCAAGATGGCACCTATTCTGTCCAATGGAGATGAAATATATGTTTCATTTTGGTAGACTGGTTTTAGGTTTTATGCTGTCTGACAGGCAGGTAGGAGGCTCAGTTATCTGTGAGTGTAGCTGTGCTGTCAGTCTAAACTCAGATCAGTTTTCTCTTACAGAAATGAAAGTTTAGTTTTAATCACCAACTCTGTGAGAGGATGCAAGTATAAACCTCCTGACTAAAATGTTGAAGGTTAAGACAGAATTCAGGCTTTAATTGAAGTAATTCTCTGCTTCTTAACAGCAAGATGGATAAGTCATTTTTACAATGAACCTGGGTACAAATCCTAGTTGTCTCAGATTAGTTATTTGTGGTGTCAGTGTTTCTGAGAGCATAAATAGAGAGAGATGTTGAGCTTTTCAAATGATGATCAGTAAGTGTGTGCTCATAAATAACCCCTTAAACCTGTCAAACACTGCTGGAGAAATGACAGTTTGTAAGTGTGTGGAAATTATTTGTAGTTGTAGAAAAAACTGTCTAAATGGGATTTTGTAATCTCTCACCTTGACTCTAATTTCTGATACATGAATTAGGCAAACTGGATTAGTTTAAAGATAAAAAACAACAACATAGAAAACATAATGGCTAAAAGTTGACTAAAATGTCATGAATTTTTATCGACTAAAACTATGAAGGATAAAAAGACTAGACTAAGACTAAGACTAAATCTAAAATAGCTGTCCAAATGAACACTGCTCCCCTCATGAGTTCCCCCTCGGCTCATAGACTTTACATTGTGACGATGTCACAGATTTTTAAATCACTTGGCATTTAGCATTTCCTTTGACTGTACGACCACTCAAAATGGGCTGATAACATGCTGCCTACTTTCGCTTCCACCTATGAAGAATATGAAAAAGAGGATTGGAGCAGAAAGCAACAATGTTCCCGCAAATACAGGGATGCTGGCAGAAAATTATTAACTGTGAACAATGAAGGATACATGGTCCAAATCAAAGTGAAATAAATGTTATAGATTGAAGAGTAGTAATACATTTCATTTACAAAAATCATGAATGCTTTTCAAAATTTTATTTTTTAGTTAAAACAAAAAAAAAGAAAGAAAAAGTTTGCTCTAAGTTATTGTATCTCTATAGTTTACAAACTGCATGTTTTGCATACAGCAATTTGTTTTTTGTTGACCACCACATAGTTTTTGTACATCAACAGTTTATCTTTGGTACCTTTTTTCCCCAACAGGCACTCAGTAACGTAATATTAGTTCCTCATGGTTCTCTGCTGCAACTTTATTGCATGCTGTTGGGTGGGTTCAAACAAGGTGGATCTGAAGAATTAAGTGTCGACTTGCTGGGAATGAACACAGTTCATGTTAGTTGATTCAGGAAATTAACTGATTCATTGGCACAGATTTAAAATAATATACTTTTTAATCTTTGGGCTTGGGGGAAAGCATCAGTTATTTTCAGTCAAAAGCCTCAAATCCAAGTGAAGTCACAAATCATTGGCGTTAAAGTCCAAGTTGAGTTGCAAGTCTTTTGTTTCTGTCTACAGTCATCAAATTTAGTCCAGGTTGTCCCACTTGTATTTCTTCATTTTTGTTGCCATAAGACCATCTTCATATGTCTTGAGTGTTTGTTTAATAGAGTCAATAACATTATTGAAATTATTACCAAACTTTTCTTTCATAAGTGCTTCATGATTTGCAATGTCTTTCAGTGCGTCCTCTTTTTGTCGTGAGACCTCTTCAATTATCAAGAGCATCTTGCTAACTCGGCCATTCTGGATGTCACTAACTCGGCTTCTTCTCCGGAGCCTTTGTGCTCCACTGTCTCTCAGATTAACTCATATCGCAGCGGTGCCTGGACAGCGTGACGTGTGTGGTTGTGCTGCTGCCGTGGTCCTGCCAGATGCCTCCTGCTGCTGCTGTCATCATTAGTCATTAGTCATACTT
>NC_065525.1:7003042-7060582 GCF_006386435.1 Epinephelus moara
AGCCCTGTGAGGCAAATTGTGATTTGTGATATTGGGCTTTATAAATAAAATTGATTGATTGATTGATTGATCCATGGAACATTTATTCTGTATTTCACACCACTTAGTCTTCACTTTGCGTCCTGATGGTAGGGACTTTTTGGATGCTTAGTCCCTGTGGGATACCTTTGTTGCGCCAATACTCACTCAAGGTGCAACCATGCAGTTGCTTTGTTTTCATTTCCCTTAACAAGGAAGGGTTGTTCCTAAATATTTCAGCAGCTAGGAATAAAATCTGCTCGACATCAGCCTCAGAAAAGGTAAAGGTCTCAGCTCCTTTTGTGGATAGAGCACTCATTTCTTCAAAGGACATAGTGAATGAAAGCACACCCGGGGAGCAAACAGAAACAATGTAGATAATGCAGAGCAACTACCACTCCACCCAGCTGCAAGCTGTAAGTTAGTTGAGCAAGAAACCCTTGACTTACTGGAAGATAAACCCACTCATTCTTTCTCGAATTTCAGTTATTATTAACATTTGGCTATGTAAGAACTTTCAAAAGACTATAAGAGCTATAGTCATTGAGAACATGTCAGACTACAAAGAAGAGGCCTACTGCAAATTAACTGATGAACATTTTAATAGAAAACTGAAGACTAACCTCACCTCTGACTTCCAAAAAAAGATCTCAGATGTCACAGGCCGAGCTCTCGAGCTGAATTTGATTTCAAAGCATCAATTTCAATTTCAATTTTATTTATAAAGCCCAATATCACAAATCACAATTTGCCTCACAGGGCTTTACAGCATACGACATCCCTCTGTCCTTAGGACCCTCACAGCGGATAAGGAAAAACTCCCCAAAAAAACCCTTTAACGGGGAAAAAAAGCATGAACATGATTGTCTGAATTGTAAACATCACATCCTGATATCATTCTGCCCACTTTAGATGTGGAAAGCCTCTATACTAATATTTCCCATGACAGAGGCCTTGAGGCTCATGAGTATTATCTTTTAGACCGCACTGAGGAAGAACTCCCACCCAGTGCATTTATTTGTGACCTGGCTGCTTTGGTCCTTAAACTCAACTATTTTTCCTTTATTGGAGATTTATTTTTGCAACTTAAAGGTGCATCAGTGGGTTCTACATTTGCTCCATTACGCTAATTTATATGTGGGCTTCTTTGAACACAGGTATGCTTTTAACACTGACAGAAACCCCTTTCTTCACAAAATCCTCAAATGGTTCAGATATCTAGATGATGTCTAGATGATGCATTTTCCAAGGGACTAGTAATGAGTTGACAGATTTTGTTAATTTCCTCAATAGTATGAATCCTGACCTTAAGTTCTCAGGTGAATATGATCATAAATGTGTGTCTTTTTTGGATATGTGGATTGAAATGTACAATTGCAGCCTCATCACTACCCTATATCAAAAAGAAACTGATAGGAATACACTCTTCCTAGCCAGCAGTGCTCATCCCAGAGCTCAAGTATGGTTTACCCAAAGGTCAGCTATATAGGCTCAGATACATATGTCACTCTAATGAGGAATACATTGATAAAGCTGCTGCCATGAAAAAATGTTTTCTGGACAGAGGCTACTCTTTACAGTGTGCTGATGAGGCCCAAGCTGCACTCTGTAAATCCCGCACTGATCTGTTGCAAAAAGATAAAAACTATTCTGTCTCCTGTGTCACCACTGACACCCCTCAGGCCTATATCCTCAAGATAACACTGGCATATTTTGGTCATTTCAATGAATTTTCACCTGATTGGTTTCACCTGTCCCTCATTACCCCTCTTCCCTTGTGTATTTAGTTCACGTGCTGCCCTTTGTCTGTCGCCAGTCAGTTCTCAGTTGTTTGAGAGCATGTTCTAGACATTTTTTCCTAGTGTTCTCTTACGTTTTTGATCTGATCTCCCCCTGCTTTTGGAAACCTTTTGTTTGTATTTTTGGACTGTTTTCTGCGCACCAACCTTGTAATGAAGACCTTGTGTTTTTGAGTCCTGCAACTGAGTCATTTCTTTGTTGGTACCAGTCTGATTGTGACATGTAGTGTAAAAGCACTTTGGGTGAATAGAAGACTAGAAAAGTGCTATACAAATGCAGTCCATTTACCATTTACAGAGCAATGAAATCAGTCAGGCCTATCACCATTCAAATATATTAATCTATATCCCATAAACCCATAAATTCCTCCACAGTTGTCTTACTGCCCCATTGGGTTGTGAGCATTAACATCAAAATGACTTGTAGTCTTATTTGTTTCATAACCTCCTCAACAGCCCTATATGAGACAAACAGGAAATGCCTGCATGTAATCATGCAGTTCCTCTTGGCCTAAGAGCACTATCTAAAAAATCTTTCGGCAGCATCCCCCACAAATTGAATGATGTATGGCCTTCTTGTTTTTTAGATGTCAGGACATCAGCAATAAATCCACAAAATTACCAGTAACCCTAACCTTAAGAGAGAGAGATTCCACTGTTCCCCTTTCTTTCCTCCAGGCATCTGTAGAGGACATTCTCCTCCTGGCTTTCACTTTTTCCAATCAGTTTTGCCACATAAAATCAAAAGGTTGGGTCAAACTCTGGTCTCTTCATCATTATTACAAAATTAAACCCAATTTCTGATCTGATACTTGTTTGGTCAGGTTTAGGCACAAACATGATTTACTGAAGACTAAAGGAACAGTGTGTAAGATTTCAGGAGATTTTGTGGCATCCAGCGGTAAGCATTGCAGATTGCAACCAGCTGAAACTTCTCCTGATTTAAACTGTTTCTTCTAAGTTGTTTGGCATGGCGATGTGCCACTCACTCAGTGCCTGCTATGTGTGCTCACATTTTTTCTCTTATAACAGAATGTGTGCTCATCTTATTTCTGATCCAGACATTCAGGAGGTTTTTGCTGGGAGCTGAATTATCCGCAGAGGTCCCTTACTCTTCAAAACAGATTGGCTGATTTAAACCGGTAAAAGCACTGAATAAAGCAGTTCCATGTTACAAATCAGCGCTTCTCAGACACTGTTTGGCATGTCAGAGACAGCCGTTAGCCCAGCACATGCTAATGTGTGCTCACTTTTTTTCTCTGATAATTTAAGATCCAGTCGTTCAGGAGGTTTTTACCGGGAGCTGCGTTATCTGCAGAGGTCCCTTTCTCTCCAAAAGAAATGGACCCGGTGATTTAAACCGGTAAAAACAGTGGATGAAGCAGCTCCATGTTAAAAAAAACTCAGTTTTTTTTTTGTTTTTTTTTACGCTGCTGGACGCGAAAGGGCTGTTAACTACGATGGGAGATGCAAAAACGCCAATGTCCCTATCTAGAGCCAGTATCTGCTTTGTCCGTTCTGGGCTACTGTAAAAACATGACAACGGGGGTCAAAGTTTCGACAAAGGTTTAACTTGTGTCATTGACTTTCAAAATAAAAGGAACTGCAGCTTGATAATAGTGACTTAGATGTCAAAATATTACACATACACTGTGCATCTTTTTCATTGTTAAATTTTGAAAAATAAGAAATATATTTTTTTTCTCACCCGCTGCCCACCAGTGTGTAGTTCATTTTTACCCGTGAATTTATATATATATATATATATATATACATATATATATATATATATATATATATATATATGTATATATTTTTTTACCCATTACAAAGCTAATTACGAATTACCCGTCAGGTACCCGATCCAGTGTCGGACTCTCCCACTCCCTATGAGGATTATCCACTGAAGAAAACATACTTATTTTAATATATTTCTATGTCTACCAATATATCCCCCTAAATCCTACACACTGGACCTTTAAGGGGACATTGTCAGTAGGAAACAGAAAACAAACAGTAAAAGTGGAGTGACACATTTTAGTGACACATCCAATCACCTCAGCTTCCTCCTGTGGACTCTGTGGTTCTATAACAACGTCACACTACTTCCTCCTCTGCTTTCAATGGTATATTGTATTATGACAACATGTTATTTTGGGGCATTTGCTGAAGTGATTGATTGAGGGCAAATTTAAACCTTCTCTCTCGCTTATTCCCTTTATGTCTACAGTTCTTGCCTTTGGAGATTCTTTTACAGCCCTTTACCTGGAGCCATATTTTCAAAGATTATTTTTATGGCTTTTGCCTTTATTAGACAGGATAGTACTGAGTGTGAAAGGGAGAGAGAGAGATAGAGGGGATGACATGAAGCAAAGGGCCATGGGCTGGAACTGAATCTGTGGCCGCTGCAGCAAAGACATTGCCTTTGTACATGGGATGCCTCTGGAGCCATATCTTAACTTATATGTGTATCCCTTCACATAGAAGCCTGATTGACAACATTGCCCATCAGAAATCAAATGCTTGAAAGTAAGTCAGAAAATGTCAAACCCACGTCACTGTTGCTCAGAATAAGCTTCGTCACTAACCCTTGCTTCAGAAATGTAAATTTTACGCCACCCTCCTTCAGCATGTATCTCACAGAACTTCTTCTTTTGCCTTATGACACAAGCTTTTGACAGTACTTTGTACTTTGCCACCCAACAAATGATGCATGCAGTAACATGTCTAGTGCAAGGTTCACAGCGATCAGCCAAAACATTAAAATCACTGACAGGTGAAGTGAACAACATTGATCATCTTGTTACAATGTAATGTTCTGTTGGGAAATCTTGGGTTGTGACATTCGTGTGGATGCCACCTGACATGCACCCCCTCATGGCAACGGCACTCCTCAGTAACAGTGGCCCCCCAACAGGACAATACGCAATGCCACACCACAAAAACTGCTCAGGAATGGTCTGAGGAGTGAGACAAAGAGCTCAAGGCATCGACCTGGCCTCCAAGTTCCTTGGATCCCGATCTGATCAGATATCTGTAAGATGTGTTGGTACCCCACCTCACAACCCACGGGACTCAAAAGATCTGAAAGTAACGCCCTGATGCCAGGCACCAAAAGACACCCTCCAGAGGTCCTGTGTTCATGCCTCAACAGGCCAGAGCCAAGTCTGGTCCAAGGAGGACCCACCTTGGATCAGGGGTACCTCTGGGGTACCAGCACATTCCTCAGATGTTCAATCGGATTGGGATCTGGGGTATTTGAGGGCCAGGTCAACACCTTGAGCTCTTTGTCCCAACCCTGGGGTCATTCCTGAGCAGTTTTTGTGGTGTGGCAGGGTGCACTGTCCTGCTGGGAGGCCACTGCCACTGATCAGTGCCGTTGCCATGAGGGGGTTTACTTGGTCT
Source organism: Epinephelus moara (assembly GCF_006386435.1). Classification (NCBI taxonomy): domain Eukaryota; kingdom Metazoa; phylum Chordata; class Actinopteri; order Perciformes; family Serranidae; genus Epinephelus; species Epinephelus moara. Next base: position 7,008,265 of record NC_065525.1, read on the forward strand.
GCAACGGTTTTCAGGTCAGTGGAGCACGTCAAGTAGCATCGACATAAATGCCAGGATCCAAGGTTTCCCAGCAGAACATTGCACTGTAAAAAGATGATCAATGTTATTCACGTCACCCACACGTTTTGGCTGATCGGTGTATATACACACAGACTAACTTACGCATACACACAGAGAAGAATAATAACTGCAGTGCAAAGTAAACTACAGCTACAGCTTCATTTATAATGTGTGTGTGTGTGCAGGGAATGTCCTCTTTTCAACTTAAACGTGTTAGGGGCATTCACAGTTAACTTTCCACTGGTCGGTCCCCTCAGACTGTACTGGACAGTGTGAAGCCTCTGCAGACGTAAACACCAATGTCTTCATAGAGCAGGGACTTCTAGGAAACTGCTATTGAAAGTTAAGCCAATGGGACGTCACTTATCAGAGTAGTAAATGAGCACAGATATGCCTCTCTCCACACTACATAAATGCTATGTGACTACTGCGTCAGACTGGCTGAAATGTTTGGAAACAAACTGAAGCCAGTTCCTCCAAAATGTAACTGTAGCCACAAACAGGGGAGACTGGGGTCGAATGGGACACTTGTATCAACATAAAATCACCTTCAGCTACTGACAGACCACTTTAACAGCAATAAAACTAATTTGATCCTTGAACAGGTACAAACAACTTCTAAGAATGTTTTTTTTTTTTTTTACCCAATCATGAATGGTGCAATTTTGTTGAATGAAGAAATTACTTTTCCTAAAATACCACCTGCCTCCCTTAAGGCCCAAACATACTCGGGCGGAACGTTCGTGGAGCAGACTCCGCAGAGGTCCGCCCCGACTAAAAGCGGACGTCCGCAAGCCCTGTGTGCGCAAAGCTCAGATTTTACGACCGCGCGGACTCCGCTCCGCGCACTAGTGTCACACAAAAGACTGCTTGGCATGTATTTTTCACATTGACCTCCAATAAATGTGACACCAATCTGCATTTTGTATTTGCCGCCATCGCATGTCCCTCACCAACATGACTCCCCTTCCTGGTCTCTTGTGGCATTTAGTGGCCGTACATACCACCGTCTCTTCGGTTTATTTGCTTGCAGAGCCAGCAGGCAGAGCAGCTCCTCTTCCTCGTCGTCAGTGTAGGACGCCATGACAGAAGAGTGTAAACAACGTGCAAGAATTGTGGGTAATGTAGTGTTTCACGGACATTTTTACAGGAAACTACAACGCGGAAGTGCGCTCGACTATGGAAGCCCGAATGACAGCGGACATTCCTCGCGGAGTCCGCTGTGAGCACCTTTAGGGTAGTGGGTAGGGTGCATACCTGTAAAAATTATTAATTTAACAGTTTTTATATTTATAGTTTCTAGTTCATGTGGAATAAGCATATATTTTTAGAAAAGAAAAGAAAAGAAAAGAAAAGAAAAGAAAATCATGACAGGTATGGGTTTGCATTTTTGAAGGCATATAGCCAATAATAAATGGCACAATTAATTATGAGTTCTTCTTTGAACACAGGTGTAGTTCCGAGGTGGCAATCTGAATCATTTGCAAGGCCCCCCTACCCCATGGGCCCCGATGCAACTGCACTGCCTGCACTGTCTATATTTACACCCCTGCTTCAAACTAGTAAATTAATCTCCGTATTGGATTACCAGCACGTTTTTCTGTATGTTTTTGTCTTTGCCTCTTAGATCAACAAAGTCAGTTTTAAAACAGAAACCAGCAAGACAGACATTTACCATCGGCAGCCTCTGTTGCTTGTCGGCAACACATGAACAATAACTTCACTGGCATTTGTTGGGCATAGGCTGAGTTACATGTGCATGGGCATCTTTCCCACTCACATCTTCCTCTAACATTGTGTTATCAGCTAATGCAGGTGAATCACAGTAAATCTATTAAGATGAAGCCTATATATATATATATATCACCAGGAACTGGAAAAAAATTTAAAATGTAAAGACATTTGATAACACGATATTGCTGACCTGGATCAAAGTCCTGGGACTGGGGTTTTCCCTCGCTGCTATCTTTTTTTTTTTTAAGATTATTTTTTTCAGCATTCTTTTTCAGCATTCGGTTTCTTCACTGTAATCACTTCATTGCTGAGGAGCTCCACTCGCTGTAGCTGTAGTTTACTTTGCACTGTAGCTGATTATTATTCTTCTCTGTGTGTCTGCGCAAGTCAGTCTGTGTGTATATACACTGATCAGCCAAAACATTAAAACCACTAGCGAGTGAAGTGAATACACACACACACACACACTCCAATGTGTCAGCTTAAGAATTTAAATTACATTTCACAAAATAAATAACAATACCTTAAACTGAATGATTGAATAGGACAGACTACATCCAAGAGGCATGGTTCAAGGATACCATTCACACAGAGAGAGAGAGAGAGACAAGATGTGAATCTAAGCCTCCTGGAGGATGACCATTCAAGATGTCTGGAATGAGGTACCAACACTCAAAAGGGTGACAAAAGCAGGGAGGTGCCTTGGTACTGTGAGAGAACGGGAGACATAGAGAGAGAAAGACAGGTGGACACAACTGGGAGGCTCATGCTCCTGGCTGTTGAACATTCTTATCGACAGGACAGACATGGACTTTACCACAAAGGCTTCAAGGTTAATAGCTACTTCGAAACTGTTACCAACCCAGTAGAAATACAGTGGTGGACTGTAATGAAGTACATTTAGTCATGTGCTTAAGTATAATTTTGGGAAACTTCTACTCTTGAGTATTTCTATGCTACTTTATACTGCCATTCCATTACATCACACATGCAAATTTGCTTTTATCTGCACTAACACACAAAAATATTTGTTTGTGTCAATTTTGGAGATATTTTTTTTCCTGGACCCCACACTTAATTCAGATTACACATTAAAAATACTTTTTTTTTTTTTTACACTGCAATCCAATGTATTGTTAAAGAGTAAACCAGTGGCTCTGAACTCTTTTAAAGTGTGAGCCCTTTCAAAAAGCAGTTCCTGCATGGGACTCCTTGCCACAAGAAAAAGAGTCCAAAGGAATAAAACTGTGTGTAGCACAACAGTTTTTCTTCTTTCTACCTCATTAAATCATATCACCACCCCTCACATTTATCTGATGACCCTCTGGACGCCTCTCACTCCTGTTTTGAATACTCACTTCACTTAAGTGATATTGAATAAAGGACTTTTAATTATAATGGAGTGTGTTTACATTGTTGTTGTCGTAGTAGGCTGCTTATTAAAATGCAAAATATAAAAACTGCAATTCAAGACTCAATACACATTTACAATTTGCATTTTTTATGTACAAAGTTCATGAATTAATCATAATACTTCAGATCAGGTTTTTATAAAATGACAGCCATCTCCACTTTGGATACTCCTTAAAATGTCAGACAAACCTTCAAGATAGTCCACAGTGCAAATTTGCATTATTTTTTTAGCTGATTTTTTTTTCCCAGAACACACACACACACACACACACACACACACACACACACACACACACACACACACACACACACACACACACCACAGGTATATTAGTTGTGATACCACACTTTAATCAGTTTATCTGAAAGGCCTATTGTATACCTTCAATTAAAAGCTTACACCCAGTTAAACACCCAATCCCTTTTACTAGCCCAGTGTGACTACACATTTTGACAAATAAAGGCCTGTCTCAATTAAACACCTGGTCTGGTTGCCAAGCAGTTCTTATTGAAGTTCTTTGGATGTATGAAACCAGATTGTTGGCTACCGACTGGAGCTAACATTAGTTAGCGGTTTAGGTTGCACACACAAATATAAATGTTTAAATGTTAGCTCAGTTCAGTTCATTTTACTGAAACCATGAGCACCAGAGAAGACTGTAAATCATTCAGATTTACTGGCATGACAAAAAAACAAGAGTGACTCCCTTCCTCTGATGCTGTCATAAAGTCAGAGTATGTGTCCATTCCTTGATTACCCCATAAGTTATTTATATTCCTTTAGCCCATATGGGTCCACTGATTAAAGGAATCAAAAGTCTTTTTCATAAAAATGAATCCAAGTTATGGATATTGCTTTAACAGGATAAAGTGGTGTGTGTCAGTATGCCAGGTGCCATTATCCTCAGGTGCTGTGAAACAAGTGTCATGACATAACATATAACCGATACGTTACTTGAAGCCTAATTTTTATACAATATTTGATAAGATAAAATAAGATAATAACATAAGGTAATTTTACGTGTTTTAAAGCTTTTAAAAATTACATAAAAAAATAGAAACCATCTGAACTGATTACTGCTGGTTGACGAGCTAAAACAGGTGCAAACCACCAGTGTGCTGAATAACGTGACTAATACATATTTCTGTATCACTGACTGCATGAGGTGGAAATGTTTCCAGACAGGAATGATTCATATTTCTTAGATTACAGCATGCAATAAATGTGTTCCCACTGATAAATCTTTCCACTGTGAATGGTGTGCTATGGCTCTAACGGGGATGTTTACGGTCATGTCTGAGCTGTGGAAGACTAACCAAATTTGTGGCTCATACAAAGGCCACAGTGGGAGTTCCTCCATGCAAAACACCAGCAACCAGAGAATACCTCACTTACATATTCATTTACTCCTCCACCAGGATGACTGACTGACTGAACATTTACCGTTCACCTGCCTCCCCTCTGCAATATAACCCAACTACACAGACCAAAAGGACTTGGCTACATTTCAGCACATATGACTAGACACACACCAAGAAATATTCATGTTGTTGATAGAAATGAATACTTATATTCACCAACAGGGCATTAAGTTATTTTCATTATACTATATATCTAGGACATTAAGCTACCAATGTTGCAAATAACTACTAGAAATGACATATTTATAATTAATAATTCACATTGATCCACAATGCCTTATTCTCAACAGCCATTATTTTAGTGTCCTTATTATAAACTCATTTACTTAAATGAACATATTTAAATGCTAATTGGTTTTTAGAGACAACTTCGCTTGGGTTAGCAAAAAAAGATTTTTTCTGGGCATTTTTAGCCTTTATTTGACAGGACAGACAAGCGTGAAAGGGGGAGAGAGAGAGGGAGTGACATGCAGTAAAGGGCCACAGGCTGGAGTTGAACCTGGGCCGCTGCGGCAACAGCCTTGTACATGGGGCGCCTGCTCTACCACTAAGCCACCGACGCCCCAAAACCGTTCTGTTTAGTCAGGCAAGTCAATTGTCTTTCTTTGGGTTGCTGCTATTTTTCGTTCCAACTGGCTCTTTCTTTGGGTTGCTGCTATTTTTCGTTCCAACTGGCTCAAACAAAACACTCTTAACCTTCACGTCTCAAGCAAGTCCCAAGTTTCTGTGGTAAGAATCAAGCAACCAAAGTCATGGCCCTGCTGTAAGTCAAGTAAAACAAGTCAAGTCATTACATGGGTCAAGCAAGTCACAAGTCAAGTCGTATGAAATTCTGATGATCAGGTCAAACTTTAGTTTTCTAGCTAACATTTCATGAGTCAACAAGCTAATAAGTTAGCTAAAAAGTCACGCTGACGTAACTTTCTTACTGAATTTTGAGCTGCAGACCTTTCATACTGCTGTTCGTTTCTTACTACCTTCATTACCAACAAAATCCTTGAATCCAAATTTCATTATATTTGGACTAACCCACTCCATGATAGCAACCTTGTTTGTTGGTGTCTACAGTTCACAAATTTGCTTGACCTAGGATAGCCATGGAATGACCCGCCTTACTCTCCCTGACTGGCTAGTCCTCGTTGCCTTCATTGGTTGGATTGGTTCGGTTTAGACAAGAAGCATGGGACTGGTTAAGGTTACGGCAAGAATGTCAGGGTAAGCCAATCGGAGGCAGAATGCAACAAAGTAAGACAGGCCATTCCTTTGCTATCCTACCATTTGCAAAGTCCCCTGCTGGTTTGCTGCATCCTATTAGGTTGCCAAATTCACTCAATTATGTTTCAAATACAAAAAGTTAAATATTTAACAAAAAGTCTTTTCGATTAACCTGTCTCAAGTCTAAGTGAAGTCTCAAGTCATGAATATCAAGTTATAGTCAGTTATAGCAATTCACCAAATAGCTGTTGTGGTATTTCAGTCTGGACCAAACTGATCAACCAGTTGACCAACCAGCATCCATTGAACCATGCTGCAAGCATGGTTAATAGCGACATCTGAAACTGGCCAAAAAAAAAAAAAAAAAAAAAAAAAGGTGGGCAAAGAACAAAGACAATGGACCGTTGATAACAACAATAGAGTATTAGCGATGTATGCATCAAATTCTTTTACAAATATTATCATTAATATTATTATTCATCCTGAATGTATCCGATTCATGGCAATCCATCCAATAGCTGTCAAGATAATGAAAAGCACAAATGTAAAGCACATGGGTGCACTAGAGGAAAGGTCAGGGGATCCCTGATCTCAATAGGAGTCTTCCTCCAGGTACCATGAACACCTGTATGAAATTTTATGCCAATCCATTGAGTAGATATTTAGATATTTCAGAAGATCAATGAAAACTTAGATCTGCTTGCACCACTAGAGTTAAAATAAGGCGATCATCAAAGTGAGCAGGAATCATTGTCTTGGCATCATGAGTATCTGTACAGAACTTAATGCCAATCCATCAAATAACTGTTGGGATACTTACAGAGTGTATAAACTCTGTATAAACAGTGTGCGACATTTCAGTTCTGGACCAAAGTGGTGACAGACTTACAGACTGATTGACTAACCGATCAGCCACGACTGACACTTCTGACTCTACGAGCATGGCCAAAAACCACAAGATCAAATTTGAAGCCGCTGTGGTTGAGGAATGGGTACTATGATGAATCAAACAGAAGTTATGTGGTGGCGATCATAGAAAAAAAGAGGTGGTTATCAAAACGGAACACAAAATATACATCACCATGTTGATGTAATGCTGTTAGTAAAGAGGTGGAAGTGAACCAACCCTTTGGTTAGAAAGGCTACAATACCATGAATCTGTTGCCTACGAGATCATTTTAACTACATATATTCTACATTCTTTCTACTGATTATTGCTGTGCATGCTTCCAGAAACATGTGACAGTGCATCTTTATTTCAACACCCAAATTTTTTGTCTTGCACAACAGTAGAGAAAAACAGGCAAATGACCTTCTCTTTATCAAAATAGTTTATTTAGAAGGCTTTTGTCACAAAAGCAAGACATATCTTGTCTCTAAATGTCCCCGGTTCAACTCTCATACTCCAACTAAAAATGTGACACAAATAAAACATCAGTTTATCACTTAAGAGCTAAGAAGAAAACAAAATGCTGTAGATTAAAAAAAAAAAAAAGCAATACTTCACATCACTGTTGTCTTTAATCATACGCTTTAAAGAATCTGATGAGTTGCTATTATTGTACAAGTTGTGACAGTGGACACTGCCCTAAAACACAGAATGCAGACGAGTCATTGGTTAACATTGGCCCCCTCTGAACAAAGCTTGGGCTCGTGATTGCTTACAGGGACCGAATACGGATGCTCAAGAATCTGTAGATTTATACAAAGAAGTGCTGTGAAGCCCTGTGGGCTGTCAGTACCCTGTAGAGCTGACCCAACAGTCACACCACTCCACAAACTAAAGAAAAAATGCAAGAGAACAAGACGATAAAAGGGGGCAGAGAAAGACAGACAGAAGTAGTAGATTCAATGTGTATAAATCTGTCATTCATCACATCAGATGAGGAAGATGCTTCCTTTTCGCTGAACGAACAGTGAGCAGCAAGTGATCAAGTGCACCTTACTACCCTTCTGTTTCTGTAAAGTCTACACAAAGACACTCCATTCCTGAGATGTCCCTCCCTCACCAAATGCCCATGTTTCCTCGTTTCTCCTTGATGAGGTTAACCGCAGCCAAGACATTCAAGGCTTTTAAGGGGGAGTAAAAGTCGGGCATATGGGAGTGAAAGACACTCTAGAATGGAGCAGAGCCAAACCTCTCTGAGGGCAAACAAGCAGAAGATGGTTTTCGTGGCAGCCACTTCCTGTTCACTTACACAATAGCCTTTTTACATGAACCATACAACATTTTTACACGTCCACTGAAGGCAGGGGGAAAACGCTCAATCCCATGACCCTCACTGTTGCCCCAGCAACAAAGCCGCACAGGCAGGCAGACTGGCAGGCAGGCGAACAGGCGAGGAGTGGGCTTCCGTTTATTTGGTGGGAATCTTTGCTCGTTTCCGGGCGATGGCGTCCTCCACAGCCTTCAGTTGTTTCAGCAGCTCCTCGCGGCGGGACAGTGTGTTGCTGGGTTTGTTGGAGCCTGAGCCTGAGCTAGAGCCTGAGCCGGTGGCCGAAGCTGAGCCCAGGATGGCTGGCTTGCTGGATGGCGCCGCTGGGCCTTTCCCAGATGACTTGGGGGGTGGTGACAGAGGACGTTTTCTGTGGAAGAGAGGCTAGAATTAGGGGCACATTTTTACTCATGTCAGTTCATACAAGCAGATAGTGTGACCATAGACTGTATGTAAAAATGGACATTGTGACCATTATCTCAGCCAATGGTTTGTGGACTCCTGCCTTGAGTTTGGCATTTGGCTCTCGCCATCTTGGATTTTTGGAGCCAGAAATATAGCCATATTTGAACAAGAGCGTCAAGCTAATCCTAATGCTAGCTACTAGCTTGGTTAGCATGGCACATTTAAAGCTATGGTTAACAGTGATAATGCTGGTGCTAATTTCGCTTGTGAAACCCAAGTGTAAAACCATTAAAACGAAAAGTGTTTTTTGGCAACCAAAACACTGCGATAAACTTTTATGAACTGAAAATACACTGTAATAGCGACAGCTACAGCTCCGCCTATACACTGCTACATGGTTACATTATCTAACCAATGTTGTTGCTGTGGTAGTGACCTGCACCCACTTGTCACTTAAAGTGACAAGTGGGTTATAATAAAAGCATTTTTTTTTTGTACCAGGCTGTAAACATGTTTATTTCTGCTTTAAAGTTGGGCATTTTAACATGGGAGTCTATGGGGACTGACTCGCTCTTGAAGCCGGCCTCAAGTGGCCATTAGAGGAACTGCAGTTTTTAACACTTCTGCAATAGCTTCATTTTACAGCCCCGGAGGCTCCTGCTTCAGTGCAACGCTACGTAGAACTAAAAGAGAAAAATGCCAAATTATGAACAGAGCAATGACAAAACATGAACATCTAATTTAAAGGATGACGATAATGTTATTGTCAACAAATCACATGAACAAAACTGAATTACCACCTTACGGTTGTGTGCCTCTGCCAACCAGTTAAGTTACAGTTTATATCCATGTCTGTCCAGACTCACATGTAGGCATGACACTTAGCAATGCTTCAAATAAGGATACTTCAAAGAAGCTACACATTATAAAATGTGGATGTTTCATACATATCTACAACCCCACAGCACAGATCCACACAGTCAGCACAGTTTCAAAGTGGGCCCCCAAGATTAGTGTCACCAATTCAGTATCTGACCAAATGCCTCCTTTCTGCTCCTGAGTTATGGTGTTGAATAATGGCCAGAAAAGTGTTTCATGCAGAACATTATGATATCACTGTTCAGATGACCTTTGACCTTTTGGATATAAAATGTCATCACTTCATCATTTTTATTCTATTAGACATTTGTGTGAAATTGTCACAATTAGCGTATGCATTGTTGAAAGGCCCAAAACTTGTTTTGTGAGGTCACAGTGACCTTTGACCACCAAATTCTAATCAGTTCATCACTGAGTCCAAGTGGATGCTCATGCCAAACTTAAAAAAAAAATCTTTAACATGATTTTGAGATTCAACATTCATGAGAATGAGACAAACGTACAACCCTAAAACATAATGCCTCTGGCCATAGATGTTACCAGCATTAGGTTGATCCTACAAACAAGTACTGTATGTCATACACAAAGCTGGAAATATATTTACACTGTTGTCCAAAAAATATTCAGTGACTTGAATAACACATCACTGAGTCGTACTGTTGCACTGGGTGAATGACCATGACCATATGCACTGTAGTTTATTTTGACTCAATCCTGCATACACCATCCTGCTGCTAGAAATACTCACTTGAGCAGAAAATGTGAATAAATGCATGGCTGAAAATAGTCCCCAACAAATACACAAATTCTTCTTGTCTCAGTAAAAGGCTTATTAAGACTAAACCCTGTCTAGATTTAGGGCAATTTAATGGTGCTAACCCATTTAGTAAATCACTATTTTGAAACTAGCTAGTAGCTACTTAGGACTTAACACACAAAAAGTATTAAACCGCTAGTGCATCCATGTGTATTGGGAAATGTCGGAGTCTTTTTAAAAATCAAATTCTGGACCCAGACAGAGTAGGAGAGTCCTGAAAAATGTAATAACACCCTGTTGGTTTTGGTGGGTTAATGAGATCTGCTGACCATGACTAAAAAAGAGAATAATGCAGCCTTCTTCTTTCCTGGCAAAGATACTCAAAGACACAATTAAATACAGAACTGCTTCACAGTATGGCAAAAAAAAAAAAATCTCACTCATCTCACTTTTTCCCCTAGAAAATGCAACAAGACACAACTGATCAAAATCATATTTTTCAGGAGTTTGCTAGGCTGAGGGTCTGTATAGAGTTTTTCTTTTTTTGGTTTGTGAATGTATGTGACCACCTAGACAAAAAGCACTGCACCAAGTGACTTTTCCCTGAGCGCTCTGACCCATTTACAAAGCACCTACGCTATACTGGGGAATTTGTGGTAGAACCAGTGAATACTGTTATTATTATTATGCAGAGAAGGTGTAATATTCTTGTGCTTCCACTTCTGTGGCATGTTCCTCATTTTAGCCCAAGTAAACATGATCACTGCTGATGATAAAAGTGATGTTTCAGAAAAAGTTGATGTTAGAATTTCCACTCTTTGAGCTTAATGCCCCTACTACTTTTGACTTCTGTTGTGTGACAAGGTGTAAGAGAATAAATATAAGGGTATTACAGCAATAACATGCTGGAGTTTGCACTAACCTGTCTCCCTGGGGGGGCATGGGTCGGGGCCCTTGGCCTCTGGGCCGATCCATTCGAGGGGAGAGTGGAGGTCGGCCAGGAATCCTCTTATCACGGCCTGAAAAACACCAGTTTCAGAGTTACTGTGGCTGTTTATACTGAATGGTTTAGAAGTGTGGCTTTTGGCTATACGTTAGTTTATCAAAATCACATTACTGTTGTTCTGGAGACTACACAGCATATCTCTTTAACAGCTGTTATAATGTAATGAAAAGTCTAAACCTTTACATTGGGTAAGGCAGATTAGGTTGTGGGCTTGTATGTGCTATGTAATAAACATTTAAAGGACAAAAAAGACAATGCTATTCACAACCAAACTGTACTTCCAAATCAGAAACAGAACAAGAAGTAATCAAACCATGGAGACCTCCGTGACGTGTTGTTTGATTAATTTGTGCAGTTCCCTGTAACCCATGAGCCACTGAACATTAGAAAATATTGTACTGGCAAGTAGCAATTGATCAGATGACTAGTAAGACAATGTACTAGCAGTGAAGATGCAAGCATAAGGCTCATATAAAATTTTACACTTTGATATGACACTTTACAGCCCCACTGACGTGTTTTGTCACCATAGGAACTAACAACAATCACCATTCTTTTGTACTAACCCTCACAGCAAACAATTCAATCTATTTTCTATTCATTTTCATTCATTCATTTCTGAGGTGGGATTTTTTTCCCCAAAACTGATCAATAACCTGATTGATAAAAGTTTTACGACTAAACCATACAGTGAATATATGGACCCTAAAATCAAAACAAGCAGCTGAAAGAGGCTAAACGGGTCAGTAGGGCTGCAGTGTTGTGTTTCAGTTCTCAGGATTTACCACACATGCATTTATTTGTGACAGCCTGCCATGATTAAAACATCTGCTGCCACAAATAGATTTTCTGTTTATGGAGCTGGACCGTTAATTAGAAGTGCTACTAAAATATATAAACCTTTCGGTTAGTTAAAGCACCACACTGTTGGAGTGATAAGCGCACTCAGGCGAAGAGACAGAGCAGCAGAACGTCAAGTGCAATGAAAGTCAAACTTAATCGTTCCATTCTGCTGGGTCTAAAAGTTTGCATTCACTTGCAGCAGCTGCTCCTCTCATACATTGATCTGATCAGCTCTTACACGAGTCACAAACTGCTGCTGAGGAAAAAAAGGAACTCATGGACATGGAGAGTTCCACCTGGTCACAGACCTGAAAAAAGCTCAGAATTTAGAGATGGACACAGGATGATACAAAGGGATCAAATGATCAAATAATAATTTCTGCACAAATGTGGGCATTAGTTAACAAAATGTCAATGTTAGTAAAGGTCTAGAATAGATCTAAAATATACTACTAACTATACCTATTAAACATGTCCATGTGTACTAGTCTAGAGTCTGACTAAAGTATCACAGCAGATCACATCCCTTAGATACTGGATGCTGAATGGTATCACACAAACTGCATCATGTCAGATGGACAAGAGCAAATCCTTGATTCTTAAAAAAAAAAAGCCAGAGTCGTTCCCATATATTGGTCTAGGTCTACTGTGTATTTGTGTGAAACAGCAAAAGATGGTTGGGAGTGAGTAGGCATACATGCTGTCAGTCAGCATGTTTCTCACCTCTGTCTGGAGACATGGCCATTCTCTTGCTGAGGGGGGAGCCTGGCCTGTCTTTGTCTGAAGGCAGGTACCTCTTTCTGTTGCCCTTATCTCCCTGCTGCTGGAAAATAACAGGACATATGGAGTCAAGCAATGAAAATAAGAGAAAATTGGCTGAGTGGAGGGAAATATGTCAGTAATAATAAAAAAGGTAACAAAATTAAACAACCAGCACCTCTAAACTCACTAATTAACATGTTATATATTGTATGTTTAATCCATACAAAAAAAATAAAAGAAACTGCAAAACAAACAAAAAAGTTGTGGTTTTACTGAGGGTTATGTGCCGGACTATTTCTTGGCTGGAAGCAACGACTTCCTGTAGTGGAAAAACTCAAAGCAACAAAGCGAATAAGTGTATTTCCCAAAATTTGGAACTATTCCTTAAGAAATCGGTTTAATTTAAGACTGGACTATAAACATTAGCACTGGGCAACCTATTAGTCCCAAACATCCCAGCCAATGTACAAGTATGCATTTCATTTTACTTGTAAATACCACATTTGTCAGCAAACTTACATGATGTGTACTTTTTCAGTTATTGCCATCTGCAGTATAGGGCTGGCTCAGTTAGCCAGCCCTATACTGCAGATGGCAATTCTTTGTGCCACCTCTCTGTTATACAACGACTTTTACTCTGATAAAGGCCAAAGCGGGTCAAAGGATAGGATAGGATAGAATTTACTGTCCTAGTAAGAAATTTGCCTTGGACACTATTAGCTCTATGTGTGGTTATAAAAGAGCAGAGGAGCGTTTTAGTCTGTCATACCTGCACCGGAACCAACATCGGTGCTGTACCAGAACTGATACCAATATTGGTTCAAATATGACGTCACAGTGTCTACAGTATAAAATCACAGTAAAACAAACTGCAAATACATTCATCCATCAATTGCAAAGGTTAAACATTTTGTAAAACAAAACAATGGTAACCTTATTAAGGAGGGTGAGTTTGATGTCTTTGTGGGAACCTGAACCTCCGTAGCTTCCTGGCGGGCCCATGGTGCCAGGTGGGGGATGTACAGGATGGCCACCCCTGCTACCGGGTCCTGATCTAGGCATGGGGTTACCTCCTCTAGGTGGAGCACCGGAAGGGTCAACCTTCCTGCGGTCCTCCCTGAAGGGTTCATCTTTCTTTGATGGTCTCTCTGTGATGATGACAGAAAACCAGTCATCCAACCAACCAATCATCAGTTCTACAATTCCCATAAAGAGAAAAAATAAAAACATATAATAATAATATATCTTACTACTTTTATACCTACCATTTCACAATTTTCTTTTCACCCAATTCTTTTAACTCTGTTGTTAGCAATAAATGTGTGGTACTTCTAACTTAATTAAAGCCCATTAAAAACGAAACCTTAGTTTTGAAGAACAAGTGCAAAATCTCAACTTTGAATACCTCTGCCAGCAGAGTCATATAATTTCACTAAACAAGTTTCTTTCATGACTGAAATACTAGTTTTGTTCACTAATTCTTTCCAGTCACTTCTACTTTTCTGTCTTTTGATTACTGTTGAGCTTTGTCGATTAAACTTAAGACTTACAGCACAGATGTTTTATACTAAAATCCTTACAGTTGTGCAAGGGGCATAATCCCTATCTTTCCTGTTAGACTTTTACTTTGAAACATCTACAGGAAGTGAGTGTAACTGACAGTAGTTCATCAACGACCATAAAAAAACACTGTTTGGAAAAAAGCCACTGGAATTAATTGTTGAATGAAAGAAGTATTTGTTTAAAAACGTAACAGCAGCAGAGTGTTGACTATGACATGACACTCAGTACGTTTACATGCACAGTTTAATTCCACTTTAATCGGAATGAAAGGCCATTCCGATTAAAAGTGGTCATGAAAAACGGTCATTCCGATTGAAAGTTAAATCTGATTAAAGGGGGTGGTTTATTCCGTTTGTCATTCCGAATGAAAGAATTTTGTGTGCATGTATACACTCATTCCTCTTTAAATTCATTCCGGTCTTTCTGCGCATGCTCGTTTCCTTGCCCTTCTGGCGCGATGACATTTATAGTGCGCACAGCAACGGGCTGCATAGCAACAGGCTGAGATAGAGCAGTCGGACTTGTTGCACTCACCGGTTTCCATTCGCCACAGCAAGGTCTTCTATCTCCCTTCTCCTCCTCAACAGATGAAGCATTAGCAGAACAAGGTTGTCGTACTGCTGCTTCAAGAATATAAGCAAAACAAGCCCGAAAAACGCACTAAGAACGGCGTCGTCAAGCATCTTGTTATCCGGAGCTTGGACTATACAGTGTTTTCTTCTGGTAAACGTAAACACGTAACATCCGCCCCGCCCCCTATCCAATCAGAAACCTTCCCTGCCCCAAACCTTGCGCAGACCCGAATAAAGGCGATTAAACTGATCTCCCGTGTAAACCCTCATTCGGAATGAATATTTCCCATGTAAACTACCTGGAAAGACTTTAATTCCGAATGATTTCATTCAGATTTATTTCATTCCGAATGAGAAGCTATCATGTAACCGTAGCCAATGTTGCACTGATTAAATTGGTGCTATAGTAATGTACATTATGCTGTTATTTACCATCACAGCATATGTGGTACAGATACTTCCATACCCCCAAACTTATTTTAACCAAGCCTTTAATTGAAACTTGGCCCTTATTTGAATACCAGTTTATGAATTTATGATTTGAATGTTAAGCTGTTGTGTAGCAGCCTGCCAGCTGCGTGGGGACTTTGCTGCCCACACTAACCCCTGTTCTTGTCTCTGCTGTGTGGAGGCCGGTCCCGCGCAGCCCCTCGCTCCTTGCGGGGGTGATTTGGTGTGGGCGAGCGGGAGCTGGCAGAAGACACCGGACTGGCCAGGTCAGCATACATATCATCCGAGTCTGCGCTACGCACGGAGCTGCTGCTGGATGATGCTGATGACACTGATGACACGCTGCTCACACTCAGCGATCTGCAGCAAGACACAATAATCAGTTGTGAGATGCTGATTCTCAGCCACAAAGGGAGCGCACGCACGCACACAGCCCGAACAATACCAATCGTACCTGGATTTCCTGGAGGGTTTCCAGTCAGAGACAGCACATGAGGGCAAGAGAAAACAACACTGAATTATCCAAGATTAAACTCTGTAATCAGAATAACCCATTATATATATTTAAAATACCTTTTAAAATACCACTGTATATCTATCACTACCGGTATATATCAAATCTAAAAGCAGCCAATTGTAAGTTCTATTACTGTGAAGCTCACAATGCCTGTGCAATGTTCCTGTGACAAGATTCATAAAATAAAAAAAACTTTTTTTAAAGAGTCCAATTTTACCAGTTCAGAAAGTAAAAATCACGACAAATCTTGAGATGATCTTCTGCTTGTATGTGTTGACTTAAATTAAATTACATTATGTACGGACATGCTTATATCCTATCTTTTTGAAAGTGTGATAGCAATGTAAACCCAAAAAAGCTTTGTGGCTTTATCAAAGACTGCATAGAACAAGTTTGTGTGTGCACAACTGTACAAAATAAACAATAATTAATCCCACCTGTTCTGCACACATCTGCTTGTTCGCAAATAAGGTTATTTACATAAATTACAAAATGCAATATACTGTCAACATGTCTACATACTGAGGTTTGCCAAAAACAAAGTTTTTTTGCAAACCGCAGTTCTGTTGACAATGCTCACAGTGAGTACCTGGATTTTCGAGATCCTGAGCGTGAGCGTGACAGGGAGTTGGAGGAGGATCTGGATCTGGATCTGGAGCTAGAACCGGTATAACTGCTACCACTTCCACTAACACTCCCACTCACAGTTCGCCTGGAAGAGACAAACATAGAAGTGAGAACACAGCAGGTTGTGTCTTTTTTTTTTTTAAATCATAGGCTTTGATTTAAAAATCTGAACCAAGGTGTGCTACCCAGCTGCTTGGTCAGGAATTATCAAACTTCGCACATTACAAAAAGGAGGAAAACACACCCACACCCACACCCACACCCACACACATCCACACACCCACACACACAAACACACACATCCACACACACCCACACACACACACCGCACCGAATGCAGGTTAAATGAAACACACAGACATTTTAGGGCACAAAGAACACAATGTAAATTTGCATCAGATGGTGGAATATTTAGTGTTTGTTAAAACTTCTGCCTAATTTAACTGTAGACATATCTTTAAAAACTCTGTACTCAAATGTGAAATCCACAAGTAGGCTGATGAAATCTCAAAAACAACAACTTCTTCAAATGGTAACCAAATGGCCAACAATCAGCAACTGTTGAAGAGTGTGTGTGAGAGCAGAAGCGCTACTGAAGTATCTGCGACGTGTTGATACTAGGAGCAAATGTAATGAAATTCCTGTTCTTCTCAGGAGATGACAGGTCGACACTGGGGAAACAGGGCAGTGGTATATCCCACAATTAGGTCTATTCGCTGCCAGTGTTTGGCCACAAATAAGCCCCTTTTTGACTGCAGGAACATTCCCCCTAGGAACCAGGAACCTTTTGAGGAACTTAGTGCATTTTGACCTGGGTCTAAATCAAGTTTTGGAGACATTGTTTTTTACTCCCCTGATTGGGGGGGCTTTCTGAAAGTACAGGAACCTTCGGAGTGGGGCTTGAAGGGATAACCATCTCTGATTGGTCAAGTAGACACAGCACTGCTCTTTCAACTTGTGTACCGCTTCGTTCACAAAACAGGGAAGTGCTCTAGTATCGATTTAGGACCATTTTAGGACAAGAGGGGAACATTTCTCTTTGCTTGATAACATCGCACGTAAAGTCAGACTCTAATGTCAGCTTCCTGACTCATTTTAAAAAGACAGAGAGAGAAAGAGAGACAGATTACACCAGCGAGCTGACAGCATAACATGGGCAAGTGAGCTGAGAGAGGGGCAACACTACGGTGCTGTGAGAAAGCCAGTGAATGATAAAAATAAACTTTTTTTCTGATTGTTCCACCGCAGATACATTCTAAAGCACAAATAAATAACCATCAAACACTCAACAGACGACTTACGGTAAGGACAGTCGTCTTAGTTTGTTTTTCCTCCAGCAGTGAGCAGTGAGCTACAACATCAGATTTTTTTAACATGTTCTTCAGATTAAACAGACAGGCACAATGAAATGCAGGCTGCAGAGTCAGGGGCCTCTTAAAGTGCCTTCACTGCTGAAGCTGCTGCTGTCTGTTGGTGAGTGAACCTAACTGTAATAAATAACTTCCTGTTTCCAGAACACTGGCATGCACATATTTCTTTCAACTCATACAGTATGTTTGCATCATGTCTCTCCCTCTTTAACTCTCCTGCACTAAGGCATTTTGTTGTTTTACTGGATTTCATATTGGAGCAAGATGCAAGGCACTCACTCCAGGGGCACGTAACTTCAATGCTAAGTGCTTTTACATTACTAACATGTGAATGACACAAATTTGTGTAGTCAATACCAAGTTGAACTGAATTCCTTGCAAGACGTTGCTGCTGGGGGTGGCATGGTGGTGCAGTGGTTCACACTGTCACCTAACAGCTATGTGGAGTTAGCATGTCAGGTTTAGTTTTCCCCAGGTTCTCCGGCTTGCTACCACAGGCCAAAGAGATACAGGTTAGGTTAATTGGTGACTCTAAATTGAACGTAGGTGTGAATGTGAGTGTGTATGGTTGTCTGGCGACCTGTCCAGGGTGTACCCCACCTCTCACCCAATGACAGCTGGAATTCCCCCTCCAGCGACCCTCAAGAGAATAAGTGGTTACAGAAAATAGATGGATGGACATTGCTGCTCACATTACTCAGTCCCTCCAGGTTGCTGTTTTGTTGTGATTTCAATAATTAATGCAAATTCAGCCAGTCCTTGTGAATTCTGCGCAAACTTAGAATTCTGTCCAAACACCTTCTTTTCTGCACGCTGTTTTTGAAATCTTCCATGATCACCTGCCCCTTGCATTATTCTTAGTTCAAGGGATAGTGCACCCAAAAATGAAAATTCAGCCATTATCTACTCACCCATATGCTGATGGAGGCTCTGGTGAAGTTTTAGAGTCCTCACATCCCTTGAGGAGATCCCAGGGGAGGGGAGGGTAGCAGCACAAATCCACCTAATGGAGGCTGGGTGCCCCAGATTCAAACGTCCAAAAAACACATAATTGAAACCACAGAATATCTCCATACTGCTCGTCCGTAGTGATCCAAGTGTCCTTAAGCCCCGACATAAAAAGTTGTTTGTAAAAACGTCATTTGAACTCTGTTTTTAGCCTCATTGTAGCCTGTAGCTCTGACTGTTTCTCTGTACACTGTGCGATTGCTAGAGACCGTGAGACATGGGCACCGCCTTCATTTGTGTTCACGTGCTTTCGTTGGTCTCGCGCGCAAGCGTGCACACGTGAGCTCGGTGTACGCAGAAGCAGTTAAGAGCTAATGAGGCTAAAAACAGAGTTCAAATGACGTTTTTACAAGCAACATTTTATGTCGGGGCTTCAGGACACTTGGATCACTACGGACGAGCAGTATGGAGATATTTCGTGGTTTCAATTATGTGTTTTTTGGACGTTTTAATCTGGGACGCCCAGCCTGCATTAGGTGGAGTTGTGCTGCTACCCCCTCTCCCCTTGGATTTCCGTAAGGGATGTCAGGACTCACCTGAGTGAGTGAAAACTTCACCTGAGCCTTCCTCAGCATATGGGTGAGTAGATAATGGCTGAATTTTCATTTTTGGGTGCACTATCCTTTTAGTTCACCTACTTGACTGCGCATGCGTGGCTTCCATAGAAGACAAAATAACATCTCCAGGCGTCCGTGACCAAAACTCGTTTACCCACGAATTCATTAATTTTGAAATCATTTGACCTCAAAATCGATTAATTGCACAGCCTTATTTCATAGTAGAGCTTCGCGCAGCGTATTGACTTGATCATGAGTGTATTGCTGCAAGAGCTCTGTGCCTGGAACGGAATGATACACACACAATGATGGGGCTGACTGTTAGCATCACACGGCTAAAGGCCCTGATGCACCAAACCGACAGTTGGCCGTCAGCCAATGTTGGGCCGTCATGCCATAGTCTTTGCAGTGTGTCCTGCAACGTTGACGTTTTTTAATTCAGCTTGTTGAACATGTTGGAGATGGTGGAGCATGTCAGTAAATGAAATCACTCTTATCTGCAGTTCAGCTCAGTGCATGAAAAAAGAAACAGAAGTGAGGAATGTAAAC
The DNA here is from genome assembly GCF_006386435.1 of Epinephelus moara. Classification (NCBI taxonomy): domain Eukaryota; kingdom Metazoa; phylum Chordata; class Actinopteri; order Perciformes; family Serranidae; genus Epinephelus; species Epinephelus moara. The sequence continues at coordinate 7,028,190 of NC_065525.1, forward strand.
AAAGTCTAAAGCTAAAGCCAGGAGGGAGGGAGACCAAAACAAACTTGTTGCATATGGTAAGATTATTTTTCTTTAGCCATTGGTTTGTTATTGTTCACTGATGCTTGGAAAATATGTTCTGTTCTTTCAACACTGGATTGTGTTGTTAAAGTGCTAAATGGCTAATTGGCATCAAAACAGTCCTCTGATTTCCCTTTGTTACTGAAGATTACAGATGACTGCCATATGCTGATTTGGAGAGATATTTCCTCTCACGCAGGCAAAGAACGTATGTGCTGGTTGGCAGTCAGCTGTAGTCCTTGTGGTGTGTTCATGTGCAACTTTTTGGCCAAGACACAGGCAATGTGAGGCGATGCAATTCATCACCGCTAGTTCTTCGATGTCAGTTTGGTGTGTCTGGGCCTTAACATTACTCAATGGTTATTAAGGGGTTTAAGGACAGAGTCAAGCCATTTTAGCATCTGTATGAGACTGTTGGGACCGTTAAATGGCCCTGTGTTGGATGTTAGCTGCTGCATTAGCTCATGCTAGCCGTTCACAGAGAGCAGGTGGAGAACAGCTCACTGAGAGAGTTCTTCAGCGCTGCTCCAAATGGCAGCAAAACCTGATCATTGGCGAACAACTGTTGCTCCCCCAACCATCACAAATAGATTCTAACTCCGTGGAAAAGACTGAATGCTCATAAAAATAGGCATGAAAGCCAGAGAGCATTGCATGTTTGCAATTTTCATTTGCCCCTGCAATCATTGCAAAAAAACAAAACAAAACAAAATAAACAACCTATAAACCTTGCAACATGCATCACAATATTTTAGGAAAGCTGCTGTGAAATCAGGCATTTTGGGCCGCAACAATCCCAGAAAAGGCCCGCAAAACTCTGGAGGGAATGATTACTAGTCAGCCTGTTGCAACAATGGAGATTTGATATACATAGTAGCAGTGCGTTTCAACTAAAGTGCAATCAATAAAAGATAATGTTAATGTTTTGTGACTTTTGATAGTACTGTAGAGGATGAACTAAAACCCGTTTTTTTTGTGTTATGTGTTGTTCACCAGTATGATGAACCTATACAAGACAGTAAGACACTACAGCTGTCATGTTCTGAATGATACTTCAACCCACTGCCCCAGCCAGTATCACTCAGCTATATCACATCTGTCAATCGGAGGGAAGTACTGTCTAAAAGGAATAACAAACAGGTGTTAGAACTGGTTTTCCAGGATAGTTTCCAGCCTTGTGACCCATTCTGCCTCCACTCACACCCACAGATGAAAACAGTCTCACACACCCTTACTGTTCTTCCCTGCCCTTTAGCTGTTCTTCCTCTCTGTGCAGTTTTTCCTCAAGCCTTCCACCCACTCCTCGCCCACACATCATTTCTATGGTCTTTCCCCAAATGGATACATCTGCAGTATCACTGTGTACCACACACAAACAAATATGCAAATGTGTTGGGCAATACTCTTCTGCTTGTTGCAAATGTATCCGTTTTACAATGTCATCCACTGTCGACATATTTCCTTGCAAATGCTAGTTGATAAACAAACATGCAGGAAGGAAGACATTCTCCCACCCACATGCACACAACTGATACTAACAGCACTCCACATTACACGCACACATTACATTTTAAGGAACTCTAACCAAGTTTTAAAATCAGTGTGACCAAACACCAAAGCATGTAAATGCTGTGAAGCGTGTGCGAAAGGATTTCACAGTTGTTGTTTTTTAAAAGGTTGGAGCGTCACCTCATCTCCTGCTCTATCCTGCTCCAGTACCGCTCATACCATGAGTTCAAAGCATGCACGACCCAGAATGCATCTGTGTATTACATATACACTACTGTCAAAAATTGTCTGCTTGGTTTACAAATACTTTTAAAAGAAAACTCAGCAAACACAGAGAAATTTCACTGGAGCAGAGTGAAATTTGAATTTAGCTCAGGGTGAGCAGTCTGGAGCAGAGGGAACTAACAGCTCTGGGAGCTAGGAGCAGGAATTCTCAACACCTCACTCTGCTCACATGCTCTGCAAGTCACAATGAAAACTCATTCCATAGCTGTAACATCTATGACAAGGCCTAGGTGTTGATTACTTTCCCCTGAAAACAACGAGATTGTCTTCACCTCTGAAGTGTAGTTCAACAATGCTGTGGCAATCCATTTACAGTAAACTGACTATTTTTAGACTACCATCATATGGAAAAAGAACCAACACAAACCGTGTTTGGTTTGTGTGTATACACACCCACAGGTCTGCAAGGACAACATGTAAAATGCTAAATATACTTCTATAAACATAAACAATGGGCCTCATCCATCAGTATCTACCTGGGTTTTTTCTTAAATTTGTTCATCAGAAAGGTCCAAAGAAAAGTCTACGTCAGATTCATGACACGCTCTTAAACTGCAACATTGTTCTTATAATGATAACTCCCATTGTCCTTGTAAAATGAAAGCGCGTGCCAATTGATCCTAATCAGTGAAGGTAAACACCTGGCTCATCCACCTTAAAGGGCATGAGACTGCAAGGCTGTGTGCACACAGAAATTAAAGAGAAGGAAGATTACGAAGAAGAAAAACGTTGACTTTTTGTCATATTGCACACTGCGTCGCTCACGGCCAGTTAGGACACCACACCAGTCTAAGCTCGTAAACCAGACCGGACAAGCAGAACTGGAAATTGACTCAACTCTATTCTCTGGTACTTCTTGCGACAACAGATGTCTATTCTAGATCTCATCCTATCTAGATGACCACATGGTTTTTGAGAACATTTTCGGGCATTTTCTGTTTTATTTAGACTGTGACGGAAACAGACAGAAAAGGCAGGGGAGACAGAGGGGATGACATGCAGCAAAGGGCCCATGCCAGACCTGGACCCAGGCCGCTGTGGTAAGGACTTGGTCTTAACAACTACAGGCATCACCTGGTGAGCTACTGGGGCGCCCCCTCAGGACAATATTTAGCACGCACGCACCTTGTTGACTTTGATATGTTCAAAGTCTAAAGCTGTTATGGTAAAAGTAAGATACCTTGTTTGGTCTTACGCATAATTCTACTAGTTGACTAAATTACATGAGAGTCAGCTGTCAACAGAATATGCCTGTTTTTCTTGTAAATGGTTCATTATGAAACCACTAATGCATATTTGGATGCGGGTCAACTAAAATGTCACAACTTTAGAATTCCCCAAACAGGTGTTGTATGTAGTAACAGGTCACACCAGATTGGACACCGGCATTTTGACCAGGTGAGACAACAGGCTATCGAGTTTAAACAGACTAACTGGAATGGGACTTTTTCTTTTCCTGATTCCTGCCGTAAATCAAATTCCTCTTGCAATATAATGTAATCCAACAGATCTTCAGTCAAAGCTGACCCCACAGCAGATAATGTAAAACAGTACTATAGCCTCAAAATGAACTGAGAGTTTGATGGTGAGACACCTACCTCCGGGGAGGATGCTGCTGCCGTTCTTTCCGCCGATCTTCCCTCGGGTTGGGAGGTTTTCCAGGTTCCCTTGGAGGCAAGGGTCTACCCGCTCCACCGCTGCCTGCCCCACCTCCTGTGCCCCCAGCCTCCCGGGGATTGGTGGGAGGCTTTCCTCCCTCTGGCAGGGGTTTGGGGGGCCTGCCCTGCAGTCCACCAGGTGGAGGAGGACTGGGAGCTTTCTTCATGGGAGGCTTGTCCCTGCGAGGAGGGGGCATGGCACCCGGCTTCAGCGGCATGCTTAGGGATGGAAAAGGCACTTTTTCAAGCATGCAAACAGTGATGGGAAGGCATATGCCAACAACCAGCATGTCAGCAGAGCACATGCAATGCTATAGCTAAAGATGAATAAAATATAATCAATAAACAGGCATGATGTAATGTGATGCTGGAGCAAGACCAAACTTCAGACTGCATTTTGCCTTGTTATGACAATTTATGAGTTACATTATTTACAACTACGGCAAAAACAAAAAAACATCAAAATAACAAACAAACAAAAAAAAGAGCTTAACACTAATGAGTGTATGTATGAAGCACATAATATAAGTATGACTGACAATGCATTAAATGAATGTAAGTGCTTAAGAGTTACCCTTTAGCTAACACGGGGGGAAGATCTGGTTTGTTCTTGGTATTCCTTGGTGCTGCTGGACTCGGTGAGGGGGATGTGGAGAATGATCGAGACCTATAAATCAACAGTAAAGTAGTCATGAAAATGTCATTATGTTTACAGACCTGCACTCGAAAACCGTGTTTCTGAGCCTATGAATGTTCTTCTTGTTCTTACTGTGGAGGATCCAGTGTAACTTTACTACAGTTTAATTCCAATTGTTGCTATATTGTCAATAGACTTTGTTACAGTTGTCCTAATTGTTGTCACCTTTATGTTAAGTATGGTTATTTTAAATTAAAATTAATGTAATTTTTCTTTAGTGTGGCTAAAAATATGACAGCTAAACCTTGTTTTTCTCGCATGTCTTTGGTCAAGAATCCAAAAACAGAGAAAATTCTTGATGAAATGAAGTCACAGGCGACCACTTTTCAGGGATGCAAACAGGTGTATGGTCAAAAAAGAGAGAGCTTGTTGAAGCTAAATTCTGAGTATTAAAATACACAAACACTAATTTGGAAGCATTGAACAAAGCAGGTAGATTGGCCTACTACAAATAACATGTCAGTTTCAAACTAAGAGCCATCTGAATATGCATGAATGAATAAGTGTTGGATAATAGCTTTTACATCTGGACTGTATGATAAAAAAAGAAATTCTGAATATTCATATACATATTCATATTCAATACACTCAGTTTCCCTCATTCTGCAAATGAACAAAGTAGAATGTTTCAACAAAACTACCAAAACAGAGTGCAGTTCAACCTACCTCTTTCTACCTACCTCTTTTTTTATACCAGCTACAAGGTACTTGCTCACTCTGGCATTGATATAAAATGCGGAATGTTTATGGAATGTTTGCATTGTTTGGCATGAAAATGACAACCTTAAAAATACCACTGTATTAGTTAATCTGTCTATATAAATATATAGCATGCAGTATGTGCCTGGACTTATCAGCATTTCATAAGCAACTGTTTCAAAATGACTTTACAAATACATTATATTTACTGCCCTTGAACTCTATCAAACCAACCAGCTGACCAAAAACGTGGAAAGAATAAATGACTCAATGAAAATGAAAGTAAAGAAGTTGCATATAACGAGCCATTTTACTTTCACTGTAACAGTGCTGGTATGCTGGACAAGATCTGAATAATGAGTACATATTTCACACAGAATCTGAATCTGCACACTGCCTTTGAATCGTCCCCCTCTTGAAGTCGAATCTTTTAATCCTCTCTCTTTCTACAAATCTTTATTGTATTCTTTCTATATTTTGCCCACTTGTTAGTGAAATAGTTAAAGTACCTCCATTAATCGCGCAATTTAAATGTGAAAAGTCTCATTGACTGACCGTCACCTGTGTGTATGTGGAGAAGGAGAGGGGCAGAGGGAGCGGAGCTGTGGAAACATCCTGCAGTCCGACATACTATCATGCGTTTAAATAAATTATTACACGGATATATATAGAGAAAGGCAACGTTTAGAGAGCAAGCCCAAATAAGCAACTCCACTTTAGAAACAAGCTAACAATCAGTTTGTTTGTGTTATTGTGTGACTTATGTGTTTTAAAGGGTGTGTGCAGATTCACACAATAACACAGACAAACTACCAGTGGCTGGCTTCGAGGAGAGCATGGAGAAGTTTCACTTTCAGTTCAGTTCCTTGTCTGTAAGGGCTGTCTGTTTGTGTAATACTGAGCATACAATTAGATAAATGTGACTTGGATTATACTGCATGAGTTGTGTGACAGCTTGTAAACCGATGTTTTGATATAGATTTGCTGTTGTTTAATGCGTACCCCTATGACTTCTATTCATCAGAACCTTTCCCATTTTTGGACTATTCGTTTATCAGAGGCATTCAAGTTCTCTTCATGAATTCAACTGAAATGAGAGACTGTCAGTCAGTGCTGTTCTGGTGCTGCTGCTTTGGTCTGAATCAGGGAGATAACCACGTCCCATGCATTAACAGATGGGACTAAAAGGAGCTGGGAAATAAATTTGGCATAAGAAATAAAAGTCTTCTGAAATAAATAAAAGTGATGCTTTGAAAAAATGTCACGTGAAATAAAAATCTACTAATTCATTTCTGAACTATATTTATTCATTTTTATATTTACATTTATTTAGATATTTATTGCCTCATTTATTCATTTTAGAATTAATTTCATAATAACGTAACATTTATTTATTATCGACTTAACATACACAACACATGCACACACGCACACGCGCACACACACACACACACACACACACACACACACACACACACACACACACATTTGTTTACCTAGAGCGGCTGCCACTGAAGGAGCTGCGCTGAGAGGAGTGGCTGGAGTAGGAGCTGAAGGAGGAAGAGCGGCTACGGGAACGAGAAGACCCAGAGCCTGTATAGGATGAAGAGCGAGATGAAGACCTGCAACACACAATCACACAAAGCAAATTCGTGAGGATAAAATACACAGCTTTTTATAGGGGACCTCACATGCTTTTTTCCTTATTTTCTGCCATATATAAAATGTTATAATGTTGGATGTTCATTTTTCAAATAATGAGCTAAACACAGGTTCAAGTAATCCCTGTGAGCAAAAACCTCAGGCTTCAGACTGTTTTTTTTACTTTTTTCTACTGCTTCCTACCTGCTGACAAGATGATGTCAGCATATGCCAGATTTCTTTATATGGTCATCTGCTCCAGGCACACTACTGCAGATCCTTACATTACATGCACTGCTACATGTAGCTACATGCTACCATCAGGAAAACATGTAAACTTTGTTGCTGATTTCAAAGCAGCCACATTGGATTTTGAGGTTGGAGTCATTGTCACTGAGGTTCCTTTCTTGGTCAGAAATCTAACTCTAGGGGAGCTCCAGTTGAAATTTCCAACTGGGATCTCGGAAATTCCAACTTCCCAGTGCAAATGGAGCGTACCATTAAAGAGAGGGGCACTAAAATGGAGTGTCTCTGTAGTGAGAAATGGAGAAGAGTAGGTGTTTTTCTCTGACATTCAGGATGTACAGAATATGAAGTGCAGACAATAATGCCAGCTGGCATGCGAAATATTTATGCTTTAGAGGTATCCAAGATAGCATGATTGACAATTCAACAACAACTTTCTTTGCATCGTAGCCACCTTGAAATAGGCCTGAAAAGCTCTATTACGATTAGACAAAAGAATGGCAGTGCTAGGTGCAATCACTCTGCATTGTCTCATGCTATTGTTCAGTGACTTAAGACACTTCTTCATAATGAACCATAAATCCTCAGGATTATTGCATTCAACTTAACTCATAAATTTAATTTTACATATTTAATATTACTATTACTACCCCAATTCTAAAAAGTTGGGATGCTGCATAAAGCTTAATAAAAACATAATGCAATAATTTGAAAATCCTTTTTTGACCTATATTCAGTTGAATACTGTATAGTCTCTATATACAGACTCTACATTCAGTGAATGTAGATTCTAAGTAGTAAAAGAGTGTGGGTACTAGACTGGCCTGCCTGCAGTCCAGACCTCTTTCCCACTGAAAATGTGTGGGCACCCCTCAACCACATGGGATTAAGTCCTGCAAGGAAAAAAAAAACAAAAAACCTCTGCCCTGAAAAATGATTGACGCTACATAATCAACATAATGTCTCAAATGTTTCCACACTTGCAGGATCAACTTGGAATATTACACTCTTAAATGTTGTATATGTCTGCCACTTATACAATACAAATACAAATACAAGAGGTTGTTGCTTTGTGTATATACAATACACAGACTGAGTAACCAAGACGTCTTCAGTTATTTGACTGCACCTAAATCCATCTGCACAGGGATATGAAATTATATTATTATGGTGATTATTACTTTGATGGACACCTTGATTAACTATTGAACAAATGACTTACCTTTATCTACTTCCTCATTATGATTAAAGTATTTCTTTATTTCATCCCTTGCCTCGGGCATGTTTCACTGTTTTATGACTCTGTACCAAAGTGGATTTGATAAGGCTTCTGACACTGATTAACAAAAACAGACCAACTTATCAGTGACCTGTGCGGAAAATTTGAAACAGATTCAAATTTTGCATGAACGAAACCAAACGTCACGCAGAGGTGCCCAATCATGTAAGAAGCAATCGGATTGGAAAGACGCCCAAAGTCCAAGGGAACAGAGAAAAAACTGTCTCTTTCTATCATCAAATATTATAGTGAGTAAAAGAAATAACAATGTATATATTAACAGCTGGTGTGTACTATACTACAAAGGAGAGAGCTCGCTTTGTGTGTGCACATGTCTCTTTTGTGGCAATAAAGATACAGTAATGATAATCAAAAGGAATTCTGCAGATGTTTTGAGCCAACACAAACAACTTACTCACGTTGCTGTGATGGGGTTACTGGCTTTTTCTCCACCCTCCACTCCCTAACAAATTTTTAAGTGGCACTTCCACACTGCCGCAAAACCCTGCAGCTCATCGCCTCAATGCTGGATTTGGTGTGAATGCAGCCTTAAAATGAATGTGGGCAAGGGGCGTAAAGCTCTGACCACATCCATCTTCGAACTAGACCTTCATTTTTATTTCAACTTTTGTGTAACTGTCAGGCACATTTAGACAAAATGCTTTTCCAACTCAGCATAACATGAATGCTGCTTGTTTTTCAACCCGTGAAAACTTCTTTCCCAATGATAACGACACAGGATATCCTGACTTAAAGGAGGAGTTCTTACCTGGAGGAGTTGGACAGAGAGACAGAGGAGCCTGAGGGCCGATGTCGCCGGCGGCCTCGAGGTGGGGAGCCCAGCCCGGGGCGCCTTCTGGGGGATTTGGACCGACGCCACGGGTCCTTCCACTCATCTGGTCGCCTCATGACTGGAACAACCTCCTTCTTTGAGGGAGGCTCCATCGGCCTACTGGGAAGATTGAAGAGATGATCAATGGCTGGTTAGAGACAAGTGGCAGCATTTTTCTCTTTTGGGATAGACTACTGTATGTACCTATACATCTTTTATGTTTTAAATATTCACAACAAAATTACTCATGTTAAATATTATTTAACATGATAAAGAAATATGTGCTGCTTTAACACTTGCTTAAGGGTTTTCTGTTTGGCATCACTAACAGCTTGTTTTTCTTCCTACTCTGTCTGGAAGCCTCAGATGATGACTCTTTTGTTTTTCCATTAAATTCCAAAAATGCTAATTTAGAAACTGAGAGACAGCTTGGTCAGAAGTTTGAAAGAGCTGCAGCTTCAACTCTGCTTTCTTTCATTCTGGCTTAGGATGTGAGTGGCAGCTGTGGATAGGTTTAGTCCAGTTCTAACAATGATATAATGTTGTTAAAAACAACAACCACTCCTCCAACTAAATGTGACTTCATCACAAAAGCAGTTAGAAGTTAACTATCAAGTCAGCAATCAAGCCACCAGTTGCTCTGAGAATCCTCTGACCTCAAAATGAGAAGTTTGTACTATGATGCTTAAAATTTTAAGAAATCACAATGTAGGGGTGGGAATCACCGGTGGCCCCACAATACGATATTATCTGTATACTTAACTCATAATACAATAAAAACGCTCTGCAATATGGTGAATATTATGATAACAACCATTGCAATTTGTTACCTTTTTCAACTGCAAATTATGTTCCCAAAAGAAAACTTTGTCAAGATATGTTTTTTCTTAAAAGGTAAAGTTTTCAGTCTTTTCATTTCACTTGAATCAATTTTTCTTTTTTTTTTTTTTTTTTACAGCCAAATGTATATAATGGACTGAATTAATTGATTTTATTATTCCAGTAGGCTACCAATAGTTTAATTTGTATTTGCAATATGAATGAGATATTATATTGCTATGCATCCTATCCACTAGATGCCACTAGACATGCATCACCCACCAAAACGCCAGCGCATACCAAGTACACTCCCTCATGGCAAAAGCACTCCCTGATGGCAGTGACCCCCCAGCATGATAATGCACCACAAAAACTGCTCAGGAATGTCCCACAGAATGGAACAAAGAGCTCAAGGCTTCAACCCGGCTACCATCGCGCATCTGTGGGATGTGACGGTACCCCAGAGGCCCTGTCAATGCCTCGAGAGGTCAAAGCCAAGTCAAATCCACAGTGGGCCTCTGACCTGTTGAGGCATGGACACTATGATGTCTGGTACCAGGGCGTTGGTGGGACATCCTTTTTTTAGGCTTGTGGGTTGCAAGGAGGGGTACCGCCATCCCACTTATGCCTGATTGTATCAGGGAGGCGGCGTTGCCATGAAGGGGTGTACTTGGTCTGAAAAGATGTTTGGGTGGGTGTTATGTGTCGAATGGCATCAACATGAATGCCAGGACACCAGGTTTCCCAGATGATCAATATTGTTCACTTCACATCAGTGGTTTAATGCTGTGGCTGATGGCCGTACATGTGAGCCGATTTGCAATGAACCGATAGTTAAGTCACAGCCATGACATTTACAATCAACATGTATGGGATTTTCCCCAGTGTAGAGAGGCCAATGTTTACTTTTGAGAAAAAGACAGCAAGAATCAAGTGTTTATCTTAAAGGGTGTATCTAAATATTTGTTGGAGGAAATGAACAAGATGAGTGGATATTCCCACTGTGAATTAAACTGTCCTGTATTACAGAAACTTTGAATGACTGCTTAAAGGAGGCCTGTCTGTGTCAGCTGCTGCCTAGTATCGGCAAAGGCTTGACTTCATAACTTGTTTACACACAACAGAAAGTGCCTGGGGACAATGTGCTGCACAAACTCTTTGAAGTTTAATACCACAGGTAACAAGGAAGAATAAACTAACACTAACACCAATCAGGGAAACATGCTTGGAATTACACTATCAGCTGCTCAACCACAGTGAATGAGGGGCGTTCTGCAGTATGTACGTACACAATGTGTGTACATAAAAAGCACATATCTCACAGTAAGTGAGAAATTACGCAAGTCTGATGCAAGAACAAATGAGTGACACTAAGAGCACTCGACTCACTGAGCTAAAAACAGAATCACAACACAGGAGCTATTTTTAGCTCTCACATATCTATTACTATCAACAAAATGTTTCCTTTGAGGAAGGAATAAAAAAAAGGAATTGGGGAAAATAAACCCTACAGCCCATGAAGTACAACACAACGTAATAGGATGTTTGCAGACCAATGCAGGTTTGATGATTTTGCCTGAGGAGCCTTCTGTAAAAGCTTAAGTCAGTCTGGTGGATTGTACAAGCTGATGTCACAGTTTGTGTTTAAATATAGACCAGGTGTTTAGACATAACTAGAATCTCCACCTCACGGTTGTATGCCTACGCACACCAGTGAAGTCGTACATTCAGTTCACATCCAAGTCTGTGAAAACACAGATGCTTCACACACATCTTCACCCTGACAGCACACAAGATCTATACAATCAGCACAGTTTCAAGGTGGACACCCAAGATTAGTGCCATCAATTCAGTGTCTGACTAAATGTCTCCCCTTCTGTTCCTGAGTTATGACACTGAGTAATGGCCAGAAAAGTGTTTTTGCAGAACATTATGATGTCACAGTGAAGTTGATTTTTTGACTTTTGGATATCAAATGCCATCACTCCTTCATCCTATTAAACATTTGTGTGAAATATTGTCATAATTAGCACATGAATTCTTCAGTTATGGCCAAACATGTTTGGTGGGGTCACATTGACCTTTGACCTTCAACCGCCAAATTCTAATCAGTTCATTCTTGAGTTCAAATGGATGTTTGTGCCAAATGTGACAAAACTCCCTTCAGGCCTTCTTGAGATATTGCTTTCAGGAGAATGGGACTTTGACCTTTGACCACCATATTCTTATCAGTTCATCTTTGAGTCCAAGTGAACGTCCGACGGACAGCTGGGTGGATGGACAACCCGAAAACATAATGCCTCTGGCCACAGCTATCGCTGGTGCAGAGGTATAAAAATGTGTTATAGAGAGTACAGGCTTCAGGAAGTTGAGACTAAAAAGTGACATGAAATTTTGTTAGAATTGAGGCAGCTGTCATGTCTCTCTGGTTTGGGTATGTTAAATAGATTTTATCTCTTTAAATGAACAGGACTTGTTCATTTTGCTCAGATTGTACTGTTAAGTGAATATGGTGTACATGCAGGTTTTCCATAAATACAGTTCACCATACAGAAGTTTTTTAATACAATTAAACCAAATACTTGGTAATATGCTACAGTGCAGCAGTGAATTAACTTTTGCAGTAACAATGACAATGAACATTTGTATTCATGCAGATTAGAGAGTAAACAAAAATCATTTAAAAAAAGGCAAAGGTTAAATTTAAGATCTGCTACTGGGTTATCAATATTCCGTACTACTAAATACTACTACTACTACTACTACTACTACTACTACTAAATACAGTATCAAACTCAAAAATTTAACTCATTAAACTCAAAAATTAACCCAGAAAAAACAACGCTCAGGTTGCATTTCAAAATTTTCCAAGTATTAAGTACAAATAGGTTAAACCAGTTCTTCTTTGGCAGTGACCAAGGGTAGATCACAGGGAAGTGAGTATGTCCCTAATGAGTTATTCACACTGGAAGGATTTCTATGTCGCCTCTTGCAGGTAATATTGCCTAAGCGTTCTACATCACTCATCACTGAACACAAAAGCTAAATATGGGTGTCTCCTTCCAGGTGTTGACAACAGAAGAGACGAGACACCGTCATCATTGATGAGTAAATGCTGGTTAAGTTCCACAATTTCAAAACCAGGGACTACAAATGTAAAAAAAACAAAAAACAAAAAAAAAAAACACAATGGAAATGTGTGACACACTGGCTATAGTATGTAATCAGTCATAAACTGGTGGACTGTGATCAGATTTGTCAACAGAGTACTTTCTACACTGTTACTCACACCTTAACTTGCACTAAAATATGGGGTTCATACAGTGTATAACAAACATGCTAAATTATTCTGTAGATTTCAGTGAAAACTACCATGTTCAAACTGTTTCTTAAACAGTGCTATTATGAACATTTTTAATCCCTCAAAGCTCAAAGTAACTCCTTGTAATGTGGTTTTATAATCCAAACATAATCATCTTCTGCTGATAATACTGAGTACTGCATCAAAGACAAAAATATATCGATAGGGAAATACTGTAGGTCATTTTTCAAGAACGTGTAATCACCACTGATTAGTGTACAGCACAAAAATATCTGCACATTTCCTATAACGTATACCTATATGCATACATCATAGCGACCTTTGTAGTATTGATTGCTTATACAACCATTCCCAAATAGGAAAGAGAAACTGTACCACAAATGGTTTTACACACTACCCCTCACACAGTAAATGAACAACCATAGTATGCCTCTGCCATTTTTGTTGTAGTTCGAGACTGACACCTAGAGTATTAGAGCTTCACTAGCCATTACTCTTACAGCGAAAGCTTGTAAGTTGCAGTTCTAAACTTATGATGGTGGATATGGCTGCCACATCAACATGAAATGTTTAGAGTCAGGGCTGGGCTATAGAAAAATATCAACAATTATCTTTAGTTGTCCTTAATAGAAGGACAAATGTTCGATATGATTAAAACATGCCCGTAGACAGGGGCGCTAATGGACCCATAACACTGTTACCCACAACTAAGCAGGAGACGATGACAAGACCAGCCACCAAGTATGTAATGTATATATGTATGTATACAATACTTATATAACATGCAATGACATTCATCACACTCATAAAGTTATTTTTAGTATGATTGCTTTGATCTGGGATAACAACGCTGGGCTACCACATGATTGAATTCGCCACCTACCTTACATTAGCTGCATGGGCAGTCGACTCATCTAATGCTAAGAGTAAGTTAACACATTAACTTGACTGACTTTAAAACTTTAATACATTTCCTCATCCATGAACATGATTTCTGCCTGACTCACATCAGATACTTTCATTGTTAATGAGTAATCCCAAGTTACTTTACGTCATCAAAGTCAGTCTTTTCATTAAGAAACAGCAGAAAGTACAAACTGTGGGTTTAAGACTTGTACAGAAAATATTGACCACAGTTGAGATTTTTGTGTTGCCAATTTATTTTGTTCATGTTGTCGCTAAAATACTTAAAATATTTTTTAACTGTCTGTACAAGTGTTTGACATGCTGACCAGAATTAAGGGTTCTTTGTCTATTTTTGATTCTGATAGTTTTGAATCTACCTCAGATTTGTGAAACGTTCTGTTGTTCCAATGATGATAATAGTTTCAACCATAATTAACCATCTGGTTTCTTCATCTTTCACTCAGGAGCAAAAGCCTTGAAAGAATGAATGATTTGACATTTATTGTGATAATTATTAATATCGACTGACATGAAAATATTTAGCACAATAACATTTTTGGCCTTTTGCCCAGCCCTGTTTGGAGCACAAATTTAGATGACTAAAATTTTACAACTTAAAGGAGCTATATGTAAGAAATCTAAAGCAAATAGTTTTAAATTCATCCTAATATGTCACAGAGACTAAGGAATAATGTTCATATAACATTCTGATCTCACTGACAACAATAGTACAGCCAGAATATTCGCATTTAAAAAATTTTTTTACAGTCCGCAAATCAAGTTTATGTTTTGAATTTGTGTTTTGGCCTGTTGCGCCACCCACCGCCGTCTACCAGTCACGCAGTCAGTAGAGTCTCAGCATCAGTTACAGTTACGACTGAGCTACAGCAGCACGGCAAGCAGCATTAGCAGTGTCCCGGTACATAGCATTAGCAGCCGGCTCCTCCTCAGCTGTATCCCGGCAGCAGCGTTAGCAGCAGAGAAGCCGGACTTGCTCGAACGGTCCGCTGGAAAACCGAAGATCAAGGACGCGGCGACGCGGCCCTGCCACGGCAGCCGCCCGTGGGCAAACAAATCAGTCTCCAGCGTGCCGCTGTCCAGCAACCTCGAATCTGTAGGGGAGGGGGGGCGGACACGACTCGCAGCAGTATTTTGAATTTGAGTGCAGTAACTTCTTTGGCCACATTCTTACATACAGTGCCTTTAAGTTGTCCCTCATGCTTTTCTGTATTAACAGAAGAGTGAAACTTAAATATGCAAACTTTGCCGATAAGTAATCTCTTTTCATGTTTTGGTCATGAGAATGGCATGTCTAAAATGCATTGTTTTGGTAGTGTATTTTACTTCCAGTCTCCCTGGCACTTCTTAGGTTGGCAAATGCCTGAAAGTCTGAGGAGTGTCAGGCTGCAGTAGGTTTCATGTCTTGTCTGTGCTTTTACAGGAAAGCATCACGCCAAACCTGAATGATCTTGGATGTGCCAGCAGAGAAAAACGAACACCCACCAGACAGTGAGTTTCACCATGGACAGTTAGTTTCTGTTGCATGTAAAGATGACCCAAAATAAAAAAACAAATCCAAGAGGACTAAGAGTGAAGATGACTACTGTAATCACTTCCCATCACTGCAGGACAAGAACTATGTATGCATGAGTTTATTTAAGTGCTATACTGGCATTGAGGTAGATGACAGTGTCATCTACCTCAATGCCAGTATAGCACTTAAATAAACTCTTACATAGAGCCCTCTCTCACCTGGATAAAACTGGGAGCACTGTGAGAGTCATGTTTTTTGATTTCTCCAGTGCCTTCAATACCATACAGCCCACGCTTCTGAATGACAAGTTGGAGCGCACAAGGGTGTACCGCCACCCGACAACATGGATTCTGGACTATCTCACCAACTGAGACTGTGAGTTGGACACAGTTCTCTGCAGCACAAGGGCTCCGCAGGGAACAGTTCTGGCTCCCCTCCTCTTCACTCTCTACAATGCAGACTTTAAACACCGCTCAGCCAACTGCCATCTACAAAAGTTCTCTGCATTTCTGCAATTGTTGGCCCTATCAAAGACGGGGATGAAAGGGAATATAGAGAACCGATCATCAAGAGAACATCCAGGGAATGGACACTGAGATGGTGAAATCTTACAAGTACCTGGGCGCTCACCGAAAAAAATAAACTGGACTGCACAGAAAACACTAATGCACTATACAAGAGAGGACAGAGCAGACCCTGGGGCAACAGCATCTCGACAGCTGAGAGGAAGAGACTCAACAGACTGATAAAGAAAAACAAGCTCTGTCCTGGGATGTTCTCTCAACCCGATGGAGGGGGTGGGAGAAAGGAGAATGACAGCCAAGCTATCATATCTTATGGACAACATGTCCCACCCCATGCAGGACACTTTGACAGCACTGGACAGCTGCTTCAGCGACAGGCTGCTTCACCTGTGGTGTTTTAAGGAGAGATACTGCAGGTCCCTCCTTCATGCTGCTGTCAGACTGTACAACCAACACTGTTCCCAGTAGACCACACACACTCAAACTGTGGACAATCAATCATCACTCATGCAATATCTGTATCTGTGTACCAACTGCAAAATATCTACACTTGATGGGTGCAATAATGTAAATTCTGCCACTCAGTCTGTCTATTTATTATATTATATTGCTTTTATCTTTTACTGCTTACAATCAATGACTCAGGTGCAATATCAATATTGTTAAACTGTGCAATATCTATACTTCCATCGGTCAATAATGTAAAATCAGTCATTCAGTCTGTCTTTTTATTATATTCTGCATCTTTTCGATGCTTCCTTATTCTATGGCTCTGTGATTTGCTCTTTGTTCTTGTACAGTTTATTTTACATATTATATATTACTTTGTAATTTATTTATTTTTCCTACTGATGCTTCCTGTTTGCACTATCCCTTTGCTGCTGTAATGTTGCAATTTCCCTGCTGTGGGGTGAATACAGGATTATGTTATCTTATCTTATACTTAAGTATACGCCAACACCAACCAAAAGTTTAACTTCAGACTCAATGTGTAAATCAGGGACAGATTTACAGATTAGGACTAGCAAGCTTTGCTGCTGTCTAGCCATAAAGATATTACCATGATAGTATACAAGATGAAACATTTATTAATCTGTAACCTAAATACAGGTCATAAAGTCATATATAGTAAAAGCCAACTGAAATTTCACTTACTTTGGTGGCAGGCTGAGGGGAGAGCGTGGTTTCAGTTTGTCCTCGTCTTTCTTCTCCCTGGTGTCTCGAGGAGGACGCATCCTCGGCCTGTCCTTCTCATCCCGCTTCATCCGGTCCCTCTCCCACTCTTCTTTCCGCCGCATCCGCTCCTTTTCACGTTCCCGCTCTCTCTCCCTCTCTCTCTGTCGGCGCTCCCTCTCGCGGTGATCTCTTTCCCTCTCCCGGTCCCGGTGCCGCTCCCGCGGGTCACGATCACGTTCGCGTTCCTGTCAAGAGGGATGAGTTCAGTTTTCTAGCAAAAACATTTTGGTTTGCCTACCATGTTTGTTTGTTTGTTTTATTTAGGATCCCCATTAGCTGTTGTACAGCAACAGCTATTCTTCCTGGGGTCCTTTCAACAGTCTTTACATTGTGTCAATACAATTATTCCATTTACAACACATAATCACACATAACAATACAGAAAAACAAAACAAAACATAAGACAATACACATACACGACAGCTCCTACAGGTCAGCAAAGGGTATATGTAACATTTACATATAAATATATTTCATCCGATGTCTATATATGTATCATATGTGTAAAACAAAACTCTAATTAATACCGGTATTCAGTCCAACAATTCAATTTATAATCGATTTCACACATTAATCTCACATGCAATGTCAAAACAAAAACAAAATAAGTCTATGTTCTTCAAATTTCCAGTTTTTCACTAACCCAATAACGCAAGTCAAATATTATCCTTCTTCATCAATAAGCATGACTCCTGTTTTCCTTGTTTCATTAGCTCACGCTCTCTCAGGACACATCACCCAATCAACTGAACGTTCATATTTTGCTGTTACCTCAGCAGATGTAATTTCAGCTTGCCTATTTACCAAGCATCTCTGGTCAATAGATGTATCCTAACTAACTTTTTGAATCTAATTTTACTGTTTTCTTGTGCGATGTGTTCTGGGAGCGCGTTCCAGTCTCGCATAGCTCTATATATAACCATTCGTTTAATTGCGTTTGTCCTTGCTTTTGGTAATGTAAAACTTCCTCTTGTAGCATGTCTGGTCACGTAGTCATGTGAGTGGCAATTAGACCCTGGCACATTCATTCCTGCTGAACATTGAGGAATCACAAATATATAATTTCATTTCTAAAGAAAAAAGCTCAGTAATTTCAAAAATAAAGAGCTGGCAATTGTGGTTTTTCCACAACCACTACTCCAATAGATAATAATAGATAACAATAGATAATAGTGAATTTATTGTGGATTATTTTTGCCTGAATAACTGTTCTGATGTCTTTGTGCCATGTGCTGTACCATCCACATGATGTCCTCTGACTGGACTTTATGCTTAGGCATTTTTGCTTTAGTTGGTGTTGTTGAAGGATGAAGACCTTAATGTTTGAGAGGAAAAATTATAGTTGACTGTGGAGGATACTCACATTGTAGTGGTATGGAAGAGGAGCTTCTGTGTACTGCACTCTGAAGTTTTCATACTGGCCACCTCGCCACAGAGCCTCCATTTCATAATCATAGTATGGATCAGCATATGGGTCACTGCAGAGGGAAACTCATTTGAGCAGTTGTACAATACCTCAAAAAAAGTTACTTCAAAGTTTATTAAGCGTGGGGCAAAATACTGTTTTTTGCTGGCTACTTTACTTTCATGCTATGGTGTTTTTACAAACTGCCTGCAGACATGATACTTCATAGAATTACACAGACTTGCGTACATATTCTTTAACAAGATATTTTAGTTGTTCAAATCTGAACTCACTAAATGGCAATTAATTATCTATGTATTATACTTAATGATTTTCAAAAAGATGACTGCTTTTATATTTTTTTGTTATATCGTATCATATCAGAGTTGGAACTCTTTAAAAAGTGGCAGAAATGTTGAACATTGTCAGAATCAACAATTGTTACAAAAGACAACCCTGTTGGTACGCAGATTAAATCAACATCTGTCTACACCATGGCCAAGTGAAATGTGTTATTAAGGCTGTTTAAGTTAGTCTACACTTACCCATATATAGGATCTCTGAATTCCATTTCACTGAAAGAAGAAAACAGATTAGAATCAATGAGGATAAAAATCGATCATATCGCATTTAGTAAATTTACTGCATTTACTACACACTAACTGTGTGTATGCTTGAAGGGCAAACTTATGTGTGTTTTGCTGCAACAGCAGAAAGCGAATCTTCTATGGGGAAGGAAAGCCAGACATGGCCCTTATTACAAATAATTCTATGGAGATTTTATAACAGAACACCAGCATGTGCAGGTAGACTGGTATGATTTACTGGGATACTTTACTGATTTCAACCAGCTTTCATAATAGCAATGTGGGTAGTATGTGTCAGAGAACTGTGTCAAACTTCCCATCATCTTACCAGTGCCATGACCTCCCTACTCATTTTGTTCTAGAGCTGTTGCTCCATCTACAGCTTTACTCCCTCACTTTTGTATTCCCCAAACTGATCAAATGTCAAAATCAGGCAGTGCTGATCAAATATAAACTCAGACTGTTATCGTACTGCCCATTTCTCACCCAAAGTGTATTATATTATATTTTAGTGCACTGTTTAGCTGTAACACAAGAATTTGCAAGCAGAAAGTTGGTGCCATAATGCTTCCTGTATTTTTAAAATAGATGCTAAAAAAGTGAGATCAAATGGTAAAACGAGGCAATACTAATTAAATATAAACCAAGATTCTGTTACTGCATAGCCCATTTCTTGCCTCAAATGTTTGTTCCGGTGTGATGCAGTGCATTCTGGTAGTTGGAGTTCTAACTCTTGAGCAAAGTAAATGCCACAGTCCTTTTCCTCCCTTTTCTGGTCATGAAGCACCAATTTCAAAAGTACTTGTGTCATTTTACTGCACAGACAACCCAGTTTTGTATTTTGATGGCTTACTCTTCTAGGAATTGTAGTTCCATGGAGCTCTTATGTGACAACAAGACTGGCCTATGATATCACAGAGGTGCTTACTGACTGACCATAATAGACACCGACTTCTCTATGCCCTTTATTATTATCATCACAGATTAGCGGATTATATGCTTATGTGTGTTTCAAACATTTGTTAAAATAAAAAAGAAAGCATCTCTCCACTTCTTTAATACAGATATCAGGCCAGCTAACATCATCTTCATGAAGCCATCTGGCTGACTGAAAGCTGTAACAGTTGGGTTCAAAACTCAAAAGGAGTGTACTTATGGTTATTGCTGCACACTATATGTATTTGTTTGAAGTATTCTGTAGTGTCGTCTCACTAAGTTTTACTTAAAATCATGCGAGTCTGATATAACTGACTTAAGATTTAAATAGTTTAAAGAAAAAAAAACATATACTGCAGGGCTGGAGGTGCTGGCAACTGCAATCAGAAAAACAATGGACTGGATGTAAGAAGGTCATACTCTCTGATGATGCGATAGCTGCGCTCTCTGAAGAAATCATTTTCTTTGTCAAATTCTCTCTCGTCCTCTCCGATGGTCACATTGAAACGCTTCTCCTCAAAGTCCGGCTCTTGCTCCTTACGGATGGTGGCCTTCTTAAGCACCTGTTGGACACAGAGTCAGATACAAAACAATAAAACACTGATAAAAATGGTGGTGAAAGGGAACAATACTTAACAAAAAAATGAGTTTTATAATGATGTCAAAAGAAATAACACGTCTTCGTCCAACATTCTCTTGATGTTGCACTTACTGCTGCTTTTTTATGAGATGTGTTGCTCATTTGCTATCATGGGTTTTGTTGTGTATGTGATGTGATGTTGGTCTTATGTTTCACATGAAAATAACTCTCCAGTAGTTTTTACCCATATTTCAGTGACCATCAGAGACTCCTCTGTGACAAGGTAGAGATCTAAACCCAAGATTAGTACTTAATACTTAATGTACAATATTTTTCACATTTATTAATGTGCGTGCACCTATCGTTTATTCATTTGGAAAACTTGCAAAGACTGGGTCATGAATGTTTACTGAATTCATCTTTGCCTTCAGTTCTGCAGCCTTTCCCATACATTTATTTTTTCCAGTTATCAGGGTCTCTCTTCCTTTCTTCCTCTTTGGTGGATCTCATCTCTGCTTTCGTCACTTATTGGCTCTAACATCAGGGTTACATGGTCTTCATTAGTTTATCCGAGCATTTCTGTTCCTGCATGCTCCAACTATTGCACCTGGTCCCCTGAATTCTCTGGGTCACTATATTCTGGGTGTCCTCTGCCTGGGTCCCTGCATGCTCTGTGTCCTATCTGGGGCCAAATCTCAACTATTTATTTTCATTTCAAACAATGATTTAGAAATAAAAATAATCCCACATAGGAGTGTAACACACCTGAAAATGCATATCACACAACCACTGATGCACACTGGGCATGCGCATGCTTATGTAAAACAGGAAGCAAATCGTCTACTCTGTGGTTGGTTGGTAAATTACAGAAAAAAACCTGAAAATGAAAAGCAAGAGGTAGTATTATCCATTGCCGGAGGAAGCCAAGGTGACGGGAAAGGAGTACCCACATAAGAAGGATGGAAATCATAAAAGGTATGTAGACCTCGCTATAATGTTTTGGCTTGGGACGTCATGACTGGTAAGACCCAATTGGGAAGCGAACATGGGTTTGTGTGTCATTGTTTCGAAAAGTTTCCATTCCCACCAGTCCAGACTAAAGGCCCTGACACACCAAGCCGACGGTCAGCCGTCGACCAAAGTTGGGCCGTCGGTGAGCGTCTGTCGGCTAGGGGTGTGCGATATGGACAAAAATTAATATCTCGATATTTTGGGGGATTTTGAAGCTAACGATAATTAGACGATATTCCTTTAAATATGTGTTTTTAACAGCCTGGGTTTATAGCTCATTAATTGTTTCTCATGGATGATATTAATGGAAAAATGTTCTTAACATTCCTTGCTGCTTTTTACCTGCTCTCTCTGTTTGACTCTGGTGACGGCCTTTTGTAGCGTCAATTCCGGGTCCATTTGCAACTGTTCAGATAGGTGTTTGTCCCGCAGACTCACCACAAGCCTGTCCCTCACCATCTCATCATTTAGAGCCCTGTAACCGCAGTGCTCCGCCAGGCACTGCAGCGCCGTAATGAAACTGTCGGCTGTCTCTGCCGTTTCTTGATGCGCTGATTAAACTTTGCTCTCTCAAAGATCACATTCCTGCGATTCTCTTCTGCTTGCGTCTCCAATCCAGAAGCAATGCGGAATCTGTCGAAGCGTTTAATCCATTTAGGCCAGTCTTCAGCCTTTAAGGTGAACTTTTCCGGCGTGGGGGGCTTGAAAATGTGCCCTGTTGCCGCTTCGTTCAGCTAACTGTGGCTAGGCTAGGTAGCTCCGTAGACGGTCTTCCGGTACTGCGAACTTTAGCCTGACAGGCTGGGACCTATCACTACAGTTGACCCATGTCTTCCGAAGCTGCTGGAGCATCCGTGGGCGGTGTTGCTATGTTGTCTCGCTAATGTTTGTTTAGCAGCAGGCTGACCTGCCGGGAAGGTGCCAGTGAGAGATCATGTGACCACCTAGGCGTACTGCGGCGTGCTGCTGCACGCAAGTTACCTAACTCTTGTTCAGTGAATGTGTGGGGTTTCAACCTTTCAACGTGTGTTTTCAGTTGTTTTTGTGAAGTCATTTGCATACTCGATAACGTAAATTTGCACATCGTTAAAAAAGCAATGACGATATTATCGTTAACGATATATATAGCCCACCCCAGCCTAGTTTTAGCGGTTTGTCCCGCACCGTCGGCCCTTAACATGAATAACAAACTGGAGCTAGCTGGGAGCGTTAGCCGCAGCATGACCGGAGGGAAGCACAGACAGTTGGCCTCCGCTAGCCTCCCAGCTTGCCCCGGCTCTCCGTTTGGATCCAACCAGAGCACCGAGCCCTGGTTTGTTATTCAGGTTAATGTGGGAAGAAGCAGCTGGTCTGTGGGCAGCTGAGTGAAGTGAAGCCTGCGGAGGAAACAGTCCGTGGAGGTGCTGCGGTGCTTGGCTGCCAGGATGTACCACTCTGTCACTCCGCTCTCTCACGCAGGCGCAGAACGTACGTGCCACTTGGCCGTCGGATGTAGTCCGTGTAGTGTGTTCAAATGCAACTGACACAGGGCGACATGAGGCGACGTAGACGACACAACAGTTGGCTTTCGTCGCCGCTAGTTCTTGATGTCAGTTTGGTGTGTCCGCACCTTAAAACCCAACACCAGAGTTTTCGAACTATAACAAGGTCACCAGCAGGTCTCTATTTTACAGGTTCCAAATTGCTGAGGTAATGTGGACACTGCATAAATGCAGCAATAGAAACAAAAACGTAGCGGTGTGGATGTAGCCTAGTTCTTTCATTCTATGTTTCCTGCCCCTCATCCCCTCCATTGTTAGTGGCTACCTGTCCATCATTATTTGCGCTCTCTCTCTACATGTGTTCCCTTGTACCCTTTTTGCCCCAAGTGTTCAGTTTTAGATCTTCTGGTTTGTTCTGAATTGGTTCAGAATTCACTTGCCCTTTTAGCAATAGAAAGAGCTTAATAAGAGCTTTCATTTGATATCTATAACTCATTTTCACCCAAAATGTCACTTATGCCCCTCTGGTTCTCAGCCCTCGATATACCAGGTTAAGGGGAAACATTTTCCAAACTGATGACTGTAAAAGGTACTCGTACAATAAAACTGTAAACCCCGCAATTGGCAAGCTCCCCCGTTTAGTCTGGAGTGTGATTCAACAAACAGGTCTACAATCGCAATTAGCGTGCACACTCTCAGCAGAATGACAGCGACACAAGCTTAATTCTGTTTCCATGAGGAGCAGTGAAAGTGTTTACCTCTTTGGCATGCCTTAGACCTCGCTCCCAGGCACTCTCCACAGGAGGCTCCACTGGAGGTGGCGGTGGAGGAAGCTCCTCCACTGCAGGTCCCGCCTGAAACAGATGATACAGTCAATAGATTTGCAGATGGCAAAGACCCAGTTCCAGATCTTTATGAATTATCTGAACCTATGTATGTTCAGTAACAATGTTGTAGCAGGGCATACAATTTCTTCAAATTATAAATATTATACAGCATTTTAACTGTGTAAATGTAAAAGACGTACCCAGGGATTATTGGGTATGAGTGGGTGTGGTCCTCCAGGGGGCGCTCCATTTGGTGAGAAGAGGTCTGGCTTACTGATGAGGGAATAGTTACCTTTGTCATTGACTCCAGGGTGGATGAAACGACAGTTCATACCCCAAGTGCAATTTCCTGTGGAAACAAAATGTACCAGTATGGTTTGAAATCATTTGCAGCCAGTTGATAACACAGGGACAGTTACTCAGAGTAACAAAAAATGTTGGCTTAAGCTATTGTTGGCTATGTTTCTTATAAAGAACACATCACACTATGAGCAATAGAAACACAAAGTGGAATGTATATCAAGTACAATGGCTCCCTCTGCTGTAGTACAACTGCAACAACGAGCTGATGTAAACCGTAACATCCCTCACATGTTCATGTTCCTCATTGCATGTGTATGTGCATCCCGGTTATTGAGCGCCATAACTTCATCCACCGCTTCTATACGCTGTGACAGTGACAAGCCGGCACCAGTGTGAGTTATGAGAGTAATATAGCTGCTTTCAGAAATAACATAAGGTGAGTAACTACATAGCCTGCATGTGTGCATTTAAGTTCGAGTAAGAAAGAGAGGGACGACGGACACGCTCACAGCAGACAGCTGTTTGCTACCAGGCAGAGAACACATTAGAAGTTAAGTTGTATGGTGGAAGTAAACGTAAAGTAAGTGATGTATTTTATATATTTCCTTTTGTTCTCATTTTCCATCGCCGATCTGTTTTTGCAAACATCACAGGTGCCTGCACAAATAGACCGCAGTAAGCTGTAACCAGGTTACTAGTATGTTTTATGTATACGGGAATATGTATAACCCAATCGCTCTGTGCTCATGTGAACACCATATCCCAATAAATTGATATGAGCCTCAGATAATTCATGTCCATGTAAACACACTCATTGATGAAATACTAATTCCCAGAGTCTAAAGTGTTGTCTTAGCAACAGCTAAAGAATTATGTTCATTATCAGAATAGACCAAAGTTAATGTCATAAGTAAAACACTCTATGAATAGACAGTTATCAGCCTCCAGAGCAGCATCAGTTGTCAAATCTTTTATTCCAGTGGTTCCCCGCTTTTATACAGGGAATAGAGGGGACCCTTAAACATGGTTATTAAAGATTTCAGACGGAGATATACATGTGCTAAGCGAAGACATTTTACTGTTGAAAAATGAACTCATCATTGCTCTCTCGTGGAAAAGCTATGTAAGAGCTACACTGTTTCTAAATTACCTCAAACATGTCTTTGCCAATGTGGCAATGCAATTTCTTGTTACATACTGGCGTACATATACACATATATCTGTCATATGCTAGAAGTGGCAGAAAATATCAGCCACACTGATACACTGGTTGAGCTCTGGGTACGACCTGCTCTTCACTACCTACCTTTGATGAAGAACCTGCAGATGGGACGTGGTCTGATCTTCCTGTCTGAGGGATCTTTGACCTCCCCCTCCTCCAGATCATCATCCTGAGAAGAAGGTATTTAATGAACGTTTAATTTGTAATTCATGTTGATACAATATTCTGTACAAGGCATTTGGCATTATTAATAATATGCGACATAAAAAGTCAGTGGACAAGGACATTTATGGACATGAATACAATGTGACAGCCCTTATCGTAAAATCAGGAACAATCAATAGTATGTGACACTGTGCTTAACACAAAACCATTGTGCATTTATCAACAATCACTCTGATTTGACAGTCAAGCGTGAAAGGGGGAGTGTGAGACATGCAGCAAAGGGCCACAAGCTGGAGCCGAACTCGGACTGCTGCGGCAACAGCCTTGTATATGGGGCGCTTGCTCTATCCACTAAGCCACCGACGCCACAGGATACGAAGTGTTTGACACGCAACGCTTCCTGTGTATGCACCACTCACGCCAGTCACACTCTCAAGCCTCTGCCACCTTTGTATCAAAACAATTGTGGACATGTTGTGGTCTCCTGTTAGTCTCCTGCAGTCACGGCAGTCAAGTAACCTGGCAGGTACGCATACAGTGTAACTACTCACATCACAGTTTAGGGTACAGTTGTAACTTCAAGATGGCTAAGCTAAGCAGCCATCATCCAGGTTACTTTTTGACCAAAAGTACCCTTGTGTGCACACTGTGCTGTTGGGGTTGTGTGAACAGCACAACACTTAGTCCACTTGTACAGAGTGGAGTTTCTTCCCACAAATTATATTTGGCTGAGTACAGACATAAACTCGTCAAAGCCATAATACATTTACCATTATATTAGGGGGGCACCATTTAAGGTTACCTTTCCTATAGAACAACCTTGTCCTTTTATTAAACAAACTGAGTAGCCTTATGTTATTTATCTTATTCACACGACGGCATGTTATTTCTGTCTCTGTTTCTGTCTACACGGTCGCGCGCTCACAATTCTCCTCTACTCTCTGTATCGCGCACGGCGGAGTGCATCGGACAATATGTCGCGTCAACCACCTGCAAAAGCAGACAAAAATATCTGCGTTTTTTTAAATGCTCCTAGGGTGGTGAAGATGGTGAGGAAGAAATGTTCTGATGTTTACTTAACTTTAAAGTTCAAATAACTGTTCAGTTGTTATTTTGACTGCTGTCATTAAAAGAAAAACGTGAACACCATGATTCCTTTGAGTGCTTGTGTAGGTGTCAGTCTGACCTGACATTTTCCAGGTAGTAGACACAACCCTTAAACAACCAGAATTGCCGCCTCACGGTTGTACGCCTCAACAAGCCAGTCAAGCTGCAGTTTGCATACATGTCTGTCCAGACTCATATAGCTATGACAGCTAACAATACATCAAATATGGATGTTGCTCAAAAGAAGCTACAAATTCTAAAATGTGGATGCTTTCCACACATCCTTAGCCCGTCAGCACAGGAGATCTATACAATCAGCACAGTTTCAAGGTGGGCACCCAAGATTAGAGTCACCAATTCAGTATCTGACCAGATGTCTCCCCTTCTGTTCCTGAGATGTGATGTTGAATAATGGCCAGTAAAGTGTTTTTGCAACACATTATGATGTCACAGTGAAGCTGACCTTTAACCTTTTGGAAATCAAAAATTATCGCTTCATCAGTTTATCCTATTAGACATTTGTGAAGTTTTATCAGAATTACTGTATGAATTCGTGAGTTATGACCATAAACGTGTTTTTTGAGGCCACACTGATCTTTGACCACAGAATTCTAGTCATTTCATCCTCAAGTCCAAGTTTATGT
Source organism: Epinephelus moara (assembly GCF_006386435.1). Taxonomy (NCBI): domain Eukaryota; kingdom Metazoa; phylum Chordata; class Actinopteri; order Perciformes; family Serranidae; genus Epinephelus; species Epinephelus moara. The sequence continues at coordinate 7,055,705 of NC_065525.1, forward strand.
TTGTGTCAAATTTCAATTAATTCCCTTAAGGCCTTCTTGAGGTGTCATGTATACAAGAATGGGACAAACAGACTGATGTACATAATGCCCCTGGCCATGGCTATGGCTGTGCTCAGACATAAAAATTCATCACAATACATTAGTGACTTGCTAATCCCATATTTCCTCCCGAGGTCACTCAGGTCAGCATCACAACTCCTCTTCATCCCTCACTAAGTCCCTCAAAACCAAAGGTGTCTGAGCACTTTCTGTTACTTCTCCCAAGCACTGAAATAACCTCCCATCCCACATTAGGTCTTTTTCCACCACTGACAATTTTAAATAAATATTAAAGACGCACATTTTTTCACTTGCTTTTAGTTCAGGCTAATGCTTACTTTACAACCTCTTCATACTGCATTTTGTTTCTCTTGTTATTTTCCTATTTTCCACTTTAGTCCTGCCTTCTCTGTATTACTGTTTTATTGTACTATTTGTATTTACTGCCTTTTATGAACCTTTCACTTTTTCCATGTGAACCTGTGCTGAGGCAGATCCTAACTTGTCTGCCTTGACTGGAAAGCATTTTGATTTAACTCCTGTTGTTTTAAAATGTGTTATTTAAATAAAAATGACTTGTCAACAAACAATAATTTCAGACTCAAGAACAGCTACCAGAACTTGTGAAAACGGAAGGCATTTTTTCGATTTACCTGCACTCATCCAATCACCTCACACTGGTAAACGTATAATCCAAACAATGATTACTTACATCAATCTCTCCTTCATCAATCTCTCCATCATCCTCATCCTTCTTCTTGTCTCTGAAGGAATCTCTGCGACTCCTCTCAGGCCCTTTAGAGTCTTTAGGAGATGGGGGGAGGATTGGTTTTTTCTCCTTCTTCTTACTGCTCTTGTCCTCACTCTCCTCCTCTTCTTCTCCCTCCGCTTTTGTTTCCTCCTCGTCTTCCTCTTCCTCATGTGCAGGAATGCTGGGCTCCTCTGGGACCTCCTCATCGTAATCCAGTTCGTGCTCGTCCAGTTCTCGGGAAACAGACGCCGAATCATCCTTCATCTCCCTCACCACAACAGCTCTCCTCCTCTCCTCCTCCTGAGCTCTCATTCTTTCATCCTCCTCTTCCTCCTCAGCCTTGCTTTTGTCTTCCTCCTCCTCATCATCCAACTCAGCTGTCTCTGGCTCTGTTGAGTTGTCTTTTCTGTAGTCACCGTATTCTTCCTCCCTGTCTTCTCCGTCCTCTTCAACAATGAAGCTCTTCCCCTGCTCTGGCTCTGAGTCTGGAGACTGTGGAGTGTCGATGACACGATCCTCTTGCTCGTCGCCATCCCTCTCATCCTCTCCATCTAACTGGTCCCCCTGTGGACCGTCTTCATCCCCCTCCATCAGCATAATGGTTCCATCCTCCTGTCCCATCCCTTCTGTTTCCCCGACAGGTTCCTCATCCTCTGGGTCAGAGACAAAGTCAGGGACCACCTCCTCGTCTTCTTCCCTCTCATCCTCTAATTCTGAACTTCTTCCTCTGCTTTCCAGCACCTCTTCATCCTCCTCACCAAGCCCCCCATTCTCCTCTTCATGGACAATCTCACTGTCTGAGATGACCCTGTCCTCTTCATCAGGAGAATCCAACAGCTCACTGTCAGAAAGGCCCTTCTCCTCCTCCTCAGGAGACTGAGGGGACTGAGTAGGGCTTTCAGGAGTATCCATTAGAGACTATTCTGGTGTAAAAAGAAAAACAGTAGTGTGTAAGGAACAGCCAACCTGTGATATCCTAACTGAGGTCACACTTTGATAAACTTTCTGCTTTTCTATTTCATGGAATGAACACTTGGCTATACTCCCTTCAAAAACCTGCCAATCTAACATCTTGGCGTGTTAGCCAGGTTACATAACAGGTAGAATTACAGAATATTGACTAACACAACCTATAAAGTTGTCAAAATGTAAATAAAGCACCCAGAGAATATATTACCATATCAAAGTATTTTCTGCAAATGACTACAACCCACAGTTTTTGTTGATGAAAATACATTAAGGGAACTAAAAGAAAAAAGACATTCTGTATTTTTTTTTTTTTTTTACATTTTACATTTACACACACTCAAACTAATACTGAATCAAATGAGCGAAGAACTTGATTGTTAGATCTTTTGTTAGATTTTGACATATGAGATTAACAGATACAGTAGAGCATAATTTACACTGAACAACACAATTGTATGACAGCAATATGTTTGTTTTGAAGTGATTTTGACTTTGCTTGAGCAAAGAAAAGCTAGCTATCATTTGGGCTGATAAACTGGTTGTCTGAATAGAAAGGACTAAAATTTAAAAAGCATTTTATATGAGAATTAGACAAAACAATGTATGTATATATGACAACAGGATTTACTATATAATGGGTGGTTTCTGGCGCTGCTAATTCAACAGCAAAGGAAAAACCTAGCAATAGCAAGCTAGCTAACAGCTATCTGCCACAGGTATGAGTTAAAAACCTCCTATACGTCAAATGCCTCGTACGGGTCCCATGTTTTAAGTAACCTACTGATAAGTACACAATTAGAGAGCATGCCCACGTTTGTAAATATTACAGTTCATCAGCAGCGTAACACGACTGTTGACTGAGTTAACACTTCTAATAGCTGGGTCGCGCTAGTCGGCAACAAGGCCTATAACTTCAACACCAATAGAGCTGGCTAACCAACGAGCACACTGCCCTCGCCGAAAAAGCAAATTTTCCTTGAATAATATCAACAGATAAACCAGCTAGCTTATCGGATACAAAGCGGACACTGCAGATTTAGCACTGAGCGGACATTGTAGCACACTCGTCTCGTCTTTCAATTAACAATGCAGCCTCCCCTGAAGCTAACTTTAAGCTCAAAGCGCAGCTGCACTCTGCTAGCTGCTAACGACCATACATTTTCATTCACCTTGCCGACCTGGAGCTCTTCAAAGACGGCACTGCTGCGTTAAGAACTGCCCTCTCCCACTGATAGCGTTATTTACAGTCTACAATAAATACTGTACGGTTTATTTTAACAGCTATGGTGGAGAAAATAAAACATTCCGCACGACACGGCGAGAGCGGCCATTACCTCGACGTCATCAACATACGACTACCCAGGGAGAAAAAAACCGCGCTGTACGTGAATGAGGACAGATCTGAGATCAGTGTGTGGGACAGTATGTTGGGCGCTGTGAGGCGGCCAGGAGAACAAAATCTGATTCAGTGACACAAACGAATTTTGTTAGCCGTTATTTTATTTTGTTTTATGGTTTTCTAATTCTTTATTATTATTATTTTGTCATGTAACTCCTTCCACATTTTTCAACATAGACACTCCATTCAAACATTAAAATAGTTGTTTAAAATTGCCTTTCGGTGATTTGAACTAGCCTACTTTATTATTGCATGGTTTGCTTTTATGTGTATGCTGTTGCCTTATCTTGTTTTATTTGCTTTGTCTTTTATTTGGTTTTGAAAAGCACTTTGTAACTGTGTTTTGAAAGGTGCTATTTAAATATGTATATATATATATATATATATATATACAGAGAGAGAGAGAGAGAGAGAGAGAGAGATTATTGTTATTATTATTATGATTGCTTTTATCTTTTATTTCTTTCCGAAATATCCATTTCTTTCCTATTTAAGTGAATGGGTGGAAAGTTCAAATCTGAAAGAATTCATGCTTTAACATTAATTTTAAAATCACGTAGAAACTCCATTCAATCTTGCAAATGTTCCACATCTTTCATACATGCTGGCTTGTATTCAACTTTTGAATATTCAACTTGTGAAATGCCCTTTTTTAGGTTTTTACATAAGTGTGTAATGGACAGAGCTGGATAGGGGGACTAAACTGTTGGACTATAGAGAGCTTCTTAAACATTTCTCTTCAACTTGCTATCATGCCCACAATTTCACTCTACATACATAATTTTTGGTCAAACTGGAGTAAAACTTACATCTTATAAAGCTGTTGCTGTGGACAGGGGCACCGCCAGGAATTTTGGGCCCCATGAAAAAAAAATCACATTGGGCCCCCCCTGCGCAGCTATTGTCAACACATCTCTAGGACCTAACTGACCCATTAAAAGCTTTACATAACTCTAACTTTGAAGGCTTGCAATTGTCTTGCTTCTTATAACTCAATACTAACAGTACAATATTTACCGCTAGTGAGTTGTACATGCAACAGTCTGCATCCAGTATGCAATTCACTATTTGATGCAAGATTAAAAGCCGCCATAAAAAATGTGCTAAAGGCCATCTTTTACAGTATAAATGTAATTTCTATTCTCTTTAATTTTTACCTATTTTTGGGGGCCCTGTCAGTCAGGGGCCCTTGGAATTGTCTTAACTTTTCTCCCCTATACAGCACCACTGGCCTCTGTGAGTGGTAGAAATGAACCTGTTAGCTTAATGTCCATAGTGAAATAAGCTAGCTACAGACTAGCGTTAGCCTACATTTCACTCGTTTTTAACCTACATTTAATCAGTGCAGGTAAATGTTTAGCAGGGTATTCATATTAAATCAGTTGTCCCTGCCCCTTTTACCAGACTCAACAACAGATGAGTCAGAAGCAGCAGCCCTGTCTCCCCATAACTTTACCCCTCCCCGTCCCAATGAAGAAGGTGAGCAACACTGTGTTGAATGACATGTCAGTTAGCATCATTGCAGGGAGTCTCTCTCTTGCTCTTTTTTACCATTACAAAAAAAAAACGAAATATTTTTTAATGACAGAAATTCAAACAAATTATTTTTCCACATAATGATTATTATGAAACAAAAACCGCCTACAACTGCCTGTACTGGATGCTGGACAGTTGGAAACATTAAGTAGCCTAACTCAGCCTGTATTAAAGTTACAGGCAA
>NC_065525.1:7061164-7073072 GCF_006386435.1 Epinephelus moara
ACTAGAACCGCCACAACGGTCTGACAGACCGTTTGGGTTTTTATAATGCAAATAACTCTGTTTAGATAAAACCTACAAGCTTCTCTTCCTATGACTTTTCCTAAAAATGTGTCTTGTATGTTTTCTGAAGCCTTTAAGTTACAAAAATGAAACACACTAGACTTCTGAGCATTTATACGTCCGACCGTGGCAGTGACCGCTGCTGAAAATTATACATTTTGAAACATACAGGTAGGCTATACATATTGCAAAACTCTGTAAAAGTACACCAAAGCATACTTTTTCGTTTCCAAATATTTATTTGAAAACAAAACCATTCATACAGTCAATAACAAAAAAGTATTTTGTTAATAATAAAAAATGAATGTAATCTCAACAGTGACCTGCAGCTGAACCGCTTCCAATATTCATTCATTCATTCAATCGCGTGTTCAATGTGTGTGTGTGTGTGTGTGTGTGTGTGTGTTAGTATCTATTGCACGTCTGTCCGTCCTGGAAGAGGGATCCCTCCTCAGTTGCTCTTCCTGAGGTTTCTACCGTTTTTTTTCCCCGTTAAAGGGTTTTTTTTGGGGAGTTTTTCCTTATCCGCTGTGAGGGTCATAAGGACAGAGGGATGTCGTATGCTGTAAAGCCCTGTGAGGCAAATTGTGATTTGTGATATTGGGCTTTATAAATAAAACTGAATTGAATTGAATTGAATAGTATGTCAGAGAGGAGGAGTATCAATAAAAAAATGGCATGGCATTCTGCTCCAGCCCGTGTTGCTTGCTTCACACACGAGGGTAAAGAAATGTGTTCTCTGCGTCTTCTTTCATTGTTTCGATGTCTCCTTCTTGCAACAATAACCGCAGCCATGTGTGCGCAATTACGCATACAAACCGTTTGCACCTCCCTTTGACACATGTTAAATATAGACGCAGTTTCTATTTGCAAAATTGCTTTCAGGTTTGATAAATCACTTTGCGTGTGCTAAATTAATATATTTACATTTTCTCCTCCCAGCACACGCACAATTGTGTGTAAACGGCCCATATTGCATATTCATTGCAGCAAACGTACTAACTGGATGCAGACACGCTATTTTGCACCTTTGAAAGACGCAACCCTTAGTGCGCACTGTTAGTAAATAAGTTTATACATTTATTTGCGCGTGCAATGAGTTTGCACACATTTTAATACAAGCAAACCTTTAGTAGATCCAGCCCTTAGTGTCGTTCATTTATTGGTATCAAAAATCTGCTGTTTTTATCATTTTGAGATGATGATCTTAATTTATTTTGATTGAAAAGTTAATGTATATTTAAGTTATTTTTCAAGTCTTTAATTAATGTTAAGAGAATTTTCCATTTTGGGATTTTACAGTAAAAATTACATTTATACTGTAAAAGATGGCCTTTAGCACATTTTTTATGGCGGCTTTTAATCTTGCATCAAATAGTGAATTGCATACTGATGCAGACTGTTGCATGTACAACTCACTAGCGGTAAATATTGTACTGTTAGTATTGAGCAACAAGAAGCAAGACAATTGCAAGCCTTCAAAGTTAGAGTTATGTAAAGCTTTTAATGGGTCAGTTAGGTCCTAGAGATGTGGTGACAACAGCTGCGCAGGGGGGGCCCAATGTGATTTTTCTTCATGGGGCCCAAATTTCATGGCGGCGCCCCTTCTATAGGCTACCCACCTTTCTTGGAGAAAAACTGGCTCACATATTGACACCCTTTCTTTTGCCTCTCCTCTCTCTCCTTTCTCTCTTTACTTTTGTGAAAACCGGATTTTCTAGTACCAGGTAGCATGATGATGACTGTAGCGTTCTAGCGCATCTGCTGACTGCTACTAAGCACCGTCACCGTCAGTGCGCTAAGGCAGGACCAAACCATTTCATGCAGATACAGGGGGGTGGTCAGTCAGTATGGATGTTTACTTTTTGGTCAATGGGGATATTTAATTTTTACTGCCAAAAACAAGTAAAAACAAAGAGATCATTAATTTTATTTCTATATTTGAAAAAAAAAAATTCTTAATGATGATGGTTTAATTAAGAATTTTTATATTAATTTTTACCTATTTTTGGGGCCCCTGTCAGTCAGGTGCCCTTGGAATTGTCCTAACTTTTCTCCCCTATACGGCGCCACTGGCTGTGGAAGCAAACAGACTTAAGTACTTGGCACAGTGAGCCTGAAAGTGAAAGAAACTCCACATACTGTCAAATTGAGCTCAATGGTTTTTCTTTCTTTTTTTTTTTTTTCAAAGATTATTTTTTGGCTTTTGCACTTCCTTGATAGGATAGTTCAAGCTTGAAAGGGGGAGAGACAGAGGGGATGACATGCAGCAAAGGGCCATGGGCTGGAGTTGAACCCGCTGACGTACATGAAATGTCTGCTGTACTCACTGAGGGCATGGGTACCCTTGAGCTATTGGGCACCTTGAACTCAACGTTAACTGAGACTAGAAATCTCTGGAGGACAGTAGATTGTGCCAGTTTTCTAACCTCACCTGTGCCCACGCTTTTCTACACTACACACTCAAATTTAACACCACATATTCATCAGGTTGTCCTTTCTCTGATGGTAAAGAAATTGTAGTGATGGTGATGATGGTTTTTGACTAATGGCCAGTATTGTGAGAAGTGCGCTTCAACTAAATCTTTATGAGATAAACTGCCTGACCCAGGAGTTACATAGCAGTTAACATTACCATGGCAACCTCAGCTCATGAGTGCAGTATGACAGACAGACAGACAGACAGACAGACAGACAGACACACACACACACACACACACACACACACACACACACACACACACAGGATTGAAGGCATTTTACAAACAAAATTAGACAACATGCTGCCCTGATCACATTATAAAAACTAAACGCAAAAATGTCACACACTGTGCTCATCAGGGTGTCCTCTCTCATGGTGTAAAATGAAAGTGCTTTGAGTTAATCTCTATGAAGTTGTCTGTCTGACACAGGATTCACTCATCTATTCAAACTTTGATTGCTGTTGGAGACACATGATAATTTAGATAAGCTATTACATACAGTTTGTCACACAAAGAGACATACACAAGATACATTTTTAGTCTTTTTAGAAAGCATTTTTCATTCTACTTATGCATACTTTTAGCTTGGATGTCAAGTGAAACCTTATGTTGCATATTTTTAATATATAATGGGCATTATTTAGCTTTTAAAGCCAGCAATTCAGTTCCATATCTTTTAATACATTATGGGTATTATTCAACTTTCAATTGTTTTTTTATACTGATTAGACCCATTTACACTTTTTAAAGTATTCCTTTAATGTTACCTTATTCTCATATATTTACACCAGCAATTCAGTGCAGCATAAGCTTCTCAGCAAACCTAAAGTTATATGACAAAATTTGTATCATTCAACTTTTCAGTAGCATTCATACTAATTAGACATATTTCCACTTTTCCACCTAGTCTTACTGACTCACTCTTTTTTCACACATTTAAGCCAGCAAGTCAGTGTTTTGTCAGCTTTTCAGAAAGCTTGAATATTCCACAGCATTGGTATCATTCAACTTTTCAATGACATCCTCACAAATTAGACCTATTTTAACTTTTTTTCAGCTATTCCTATCACTTTACCTTATTCTTACAGCAGTTCAGTACAGCCAGCAATTCAGTGTAGCATCAGCTTTTCAAAAAACAAAACAAAAGTAAAATATTCCACGTCATTCATACTTTAATGGTATTATTGCAGTGTAGCATCAGCTTTTCAGCATGCAGCATTCACATCCACAGTTTCTTCAGAAATTACGATCTCTAGACTGCTAAGCGCTAAAATTACACTCACTAAAAATACTGCTAAATCTAAGCTTATCAAGCTTGACAAACAGTCTCCACTCAAGGTCCACTTACTCACTTATTCATCTGCAGATGAAGACCATGAGTTATAGTGGAACGCACTGCAGCAAGCAAATTTACCATAAGTAGGAATGGTTTTGTCCATTAATAACATGGTTCCATCTTGTTTTCAAAATGGTATTGAGTAAATTATCTAAATCAGAAATGTACTTTTACCAAAGATTATTGGCTATATCTGCTTGTTTTATTTTTTCTTTTCTTTTCTTTTCTTTCAAGTATAGATTTACGGCTGTTGCTTTGTAAAGCTGTTAAACAATCACGGAGGCCTTTCTGTAGAACTGAGTTTGACAATAACATGTTTCACTTCATGACAGACCAGGGCCGAGTGTTGCTTATTTTTATATTTCTGTGTCTTGTTTTTCACACTGTACACTCCTATCACTGCTAATGAAATCTTCCTTTCTTTAGCTTTGGTGGAGTCATCATCATCACCATCATCTTACTGCTCCTCATCATCATCATTGTTATCATCAATATTCTCCTCTTCCTCCTCTTTTTACTCATCATCATCATCATAATCATCATTTCTTCCCCATCATCTTTCTGCTCTGCTCTTTTACGTTACAGGAATAAATAATAATAATTTATAAAAATAAATATAATAAATATTTTCCAGTGAAAATGCTGAAATTAATCATCAATCAAATAAAAGGCAATAAAGGATATTAAACAATAAATAACAATACGGTCCCTAAAAATGTGAATTAATGCAGGGTTACTGCATTAATGATACATTATTAATTAATTTATTAATTAAATCAATCAATCAATTAATACATTACACAGCATTTCAAATGATTTTGTTAACTTATTAGCATTTAGTTGATCTAGGGGTATGATTCTTGCTTAGGAGGCGAGAGGTCCCGAGCTCCCAGACAAGCCTGCAAGGTTTAGAAGTGTGATGTAAAACAACTGTGCTCACTAGTGTCATAGGTATAACAACCAACCATAACCATAACCAATAACCAATTATTTAAACCTAGAGCTGATGTGACTTGATGAAATTAAAGTCACATAATTTAGGAATACACACTAAGCAACTTTATTAAGATGGAACAGTCAGGTTTGACTGATTTTACTGACAAATCCAAATTCAAGTCTTGGTGGAACCTGTGAAATTTGTTCTATGGTCACAAAGTATCACAAAGCTGAATCCAGCAGTGGAGCCATAGAAAGAGACAAAGCCAATTATACAGCTTGAGGATTGATTTTAATTTAATCTATGTTTCAGATTCATGGCCATCCTTTAAAGAATATGTCTTGTCATTTTTAATGTGAAATTTGGCCAAACCAAATGACACTGCCTCATCTCTACTGTTAATTGTTTGTTTTGTTTTTTTAAAAATTGAACTTCAGGAAAAAATTGTATACACAGTAAGGAATACTGACGTATATACATCTTGGCCAATTTTCACATAACACCAAACTGAGTACATGATCTGGTCCAGATTCAGGATTAAAAGGCACTGGGCACTTACTTACATGTAACAGTAAAAAGGCTGTTTATTTCCAGCTTCTAGCCACTAGATGGCAGCAGTGACCTTACTACAAATAACTTCAGATGCATCAAAGGTTTTTACTTCCTATATACAAGTACCAATCTTTGAGCACACCTTCTCATTAAATGGTTTTCCTTTTTCCCCCATTATTTTCTACATTGTAGATTAATACTGATAACTCCCAAACTATAAAATAACACATGTGGAGTTAAGTAGCAAACAAATAAACCAAAAAAGTGTCCACAAAAGATGTTTTATATTTTATATTCTTCACTGTAGCCACAGTTTGCCTTGTTGACAGCTCCGGACACTAAGCATTATCTTAACCAACTTGATCAAGTAGTCACCTGGAATGTTTTTAACTCAACAGTGTCTTGTCAAAAGTTAATTAGTGGTAAAAGTTAATTGATTAATTTTCAAGCCTTCTAAATGAGTTTGAGACCATCATTTGTGTTGTACTGAGGTAGTGTACGTATACAGTAAATAGCCCTTTCTACTACTGTAGTATTCCTGATTATGGCAAAAACCTCTCAAGTGGGTAGAGAGAAACAACAGTCTGTCATTACTTTAAGACATGAAGGTCACTCCATCCAGAAAATTTGAGGAACTTTAAATGTATCCTTAAGTGCAGTCACAAAAACCATCAAATGCTCTGATGAAACTGGCTCTCCTGAGGACCGCCCCGGGAAAGGAAGACCAAGAGTCACCTCTGCTGCAGAGGATAAATTCATTACAGTCACCAGCCTCAGAAATCGCCAATTAACTGCACCTCAGATTAGAGCCCACATAAATCCTTTACAGAGTCCAACTAACAGCCACATCTCAACATCAACGGTTTGGACGAGACTGTGAATCAGACAATAACTTATAACACACCTACAGGCTATGTACAGGCTATTTGACTAAGAAAAAGACTGCATCAGACGACTCACAACTACTCACCCAATCACATGGCAGCAACTTAATGCATTCCGGCATGTAGACGTGGTCAAGACGACCTGCTGAAGTACAACCCGAGCTTATGAATGGGGAAGAAAGGTGATTTAAGTGACTTTGAACATGGCATGGTTGTTGGTGTCAGACGGGCTGGTCTAAGTGTTTCAGAAACTGCTGATTTACTGGGATTTTCAATCACAACCATCTCTAGGGTTTACAGGGGATGGTCCAGAAAAGAGAAAATATCCAGTGAGCAGCAGTTCTCTGGGTGAAAATGCCTTGTTGATGCCAGAGGTCAGAGGAGAATGGCCCCAGACTGGTTCATGATGATAGAAAGGCAACAGTAACTCAAAAAAAACGCTCATTACAACCAAGGTATGCAGAGGGCCATCTCTGAACCAACAACAGGTCGAACCTTGAAGCAGATGGGCTACAGCAGCAGAGGACCATTCCGGGTGCCACTCCTGTCAGCTAAGATCAGGAAACTGAGGCTACAGTTCACACAGACGCACCAAAATTGGACAATAGCAGATTAACAAAACTTTGCCTGATCTGATGAGTCTGGATTTCTGCTGCCACATTCAGATGGTACGGTCAGAATTTGGTGTAATCAACATGTAAGCATGGATCCATCCTGCCTTGTATCAACAGTTCAGGCTGGTGGTGATGGTGTTATGGTGTGGGGGATATTTTCTTGGCACACTTTGGGCCTCTTAGTACCAATTGAGCATAGTTTAAACACCACAGCCTACCTGAGTATTGTTGCTGACCGTGTCCATCCCTTTGACCACAGTGTACCCATCTTCTGATGGCTACTTCCAGCAGGATAGCACACCATGTCACAAAGCTCAAATCATCTCATCATGGACGTGCAGCCGACAAATCTGCAGCAACTGCGTGACACTATCATGTCAATATGGACCCAAATCTCTGAGGAATGTTTCCAGCACCTTGTTGAATCTATGACACCAAGAATTAAGACAGCTCTGAAGGCAAAAGGGAGTCCAACCTGGTACTAGCAAGGTGTACCTAATAAAGCGGCCGGTGAGTATATATGTACATAGAAATTTTGGCTCATAAGGCTTGCAGCGTAGGCTACATGGTTTTCTAAATCTACTTTTAGATCATTTATGAAACAGTCGAACTAATGTGACAGTGAGTGAACATCTTTATTGAAGTCTGGTTATTTTCTAAAGGCTATAGTTTGCATTGAAAACCAAATTGCACATACTTTGATCAGCGGATAGCCTACTCATATAACTTTGTGATGTGATGATGTGATCTTTGATAGAGAAGTAAATGTGATCGACGAAAAAAAAAAACCCCTTTGTTCCTTATTTGTTGCTTCACTGTCTGCACTGTGTGCAAAGAGCATGAGAAATACTTCCTGGAGTAAAATCTTCACTGATTTACATCTCTTATTTATTCACTCATATTCATCCTTATATAATAGCCTAATTCTATCTTTGGACAGCAGGAGGAAATGAAGGCCATCACAAAGGGAAAATTCAAACTGCAGGTAACCCAGTGTGATTGGCACACAGGCGGCAACAAGAGATAACTAAAGAATTTTAACCCAGTTGTTCAGAGGAGTGTAAACTGCTGTCAGTCTGATACCAGTGAACACATCAATTACAGCAATGTTGGTATGTAATCACAGTTTTAATTTTGAGTCAAGTGATGTTTAGGGGGCAGATTACACCGTAGTAATCAGGATTTCAGTTAAGGCTGTATTTATCATTAGTATCTTGCTGTGTAGTGAATGAGTAATGTCTCTGGATCCCATTGTAAATGAAGCTGAATCGTGATGTGCGTGTGTTTGAGTGGGTGTGTGTGCACAGTGGGAGATGTTTCCCCAAAACACATGAATACCTGTCTGGAGCGCACAGGAGGCAGCGACTACCAGAAGGCACTCGGAGGGTGAATTGTCAAGCTGGAGCATAGATGATACATGACTTCCTCTATGAAATTTCAAAATAAAATCATGTTCCAGCTTTGACAGCTTGCTGCCAAGGCGCTCAGTACTACAATACATGGCTATCAGGACCCCCATGTGGCCTGACTAAAGACGAATCAACTCACATGTTTAAGGCAGATGACCTGGGGTGACGTAGGTGGGCATCGCCTGATAACATATATACTCTGGGGGTGTAACGGTTCACAAAATTCAGGTTCATTTTGCACTATGCAGTGATTTTAGGTGATGTCAGTATCTTTTCAATACAGCAAGAAATGCCAGGAAAAATGTTGTTTCTTTTTTAAAAAAAACAAAAAAAAACAAAAACAAAAAAACAATGTTATGTTATTTTAATTCATGTATTAAAACTAGCATCATAAAGTGTAATCTTGTTTTTACGCTGAACAATGATGGAGCTATCACTGAATGACTCAAATTTAGCAGAATATAAACAAACAGCTCCTTATAAAATATGGAATGTTGTATTATAGCTATAAACAAATACAAACAAATCAAACAATTCTGTTTCTGAACTGCCAGAGAAATACCGCAGTTGGGCTTGTTAAAGTCAGGGTAACGCAAGGTCAGTGATTTCTCTCTAAACACATTATACATGTTACAAAATAAAATCCTGGGAACTGTGTAGTGCTGAACTGTGGAGTTAGATTGTTCAACTGTTTATCATTGTTTATGTGTCAAGGATATTTTGGGTTGGCCTAGAAACCTGCTAGATGACCAGTGTCTGGGGGTAACACATTACAAAAGTAACGCGTAACACTAATACATTTTTTAGCAGTAATGAAATAAGATAACACATTACTGGATTACAGGATTTTGGTTAATATTATTACATTTACAATGATACGTAATGCGTTACTACCCAAAATAAACTGTTCATTGTTTTCATTTTTCATGCATCCACACTAATCCACACTGCTCCACTTCTGCCAGTGCGTCACCAGAAAAAATGTCCCCCAAAGTTATCATGTCATTACAGACAACATTATAGAAGGGTTCTGGTCATCAGCACATCTGGGTTATGCTGTACTGTGTGTTATCACGTTCAGTGTTTTTTTGCATTAATACATCTGCAACATCTACACCGAATCTCGTTATGCTTTTGTGTCTTAAGCCTGCCGGAAAGCAGCGGGGATAAGGCGCTGGCCTCTGGTTTGTTTTTTCTCTGTCCTAATGATCGGTACATCTGAGTGATGTTAGTAGATGTTGGATGTGTTTCCATTTACATCCCCTACAACTGCAGAGCAACACTGGCACACTACCCCATTATTATGCAAAACTCTCTCTCTGGTGCTGTTGTAGCTGACCACCGCCTGGAATCGGCAGGTCTTCCAGCTCCGTAGTATTAATTTGCGCTCGTCATAGTGACTGACTCACGCGCCAATCCATTTGTTTTTCTAACCTCAACATTTGTTTATTGTGTTCATATCATAGGCTGGCCAAAATGTTGCCTGGATCTCCATATTTTAAAATACAGTACAGGTAGATGTGTGGCTGTGATGAGCAGCAAGTTTAAACATTATTCCCTTTCCAAGTCCTAGACAGCAATAAGTTTCCTCTGTGGAAAACTCTGCAGGCTTCACGAACTGTTAGTGTGTCATGATGGGAAGAGCTTCGTGACTAAAGGAGGTCAAAGCAACGGATGTGATAAGCCATAGTTGTCTCAGCCTCTGATGTTCCCACCTTTAATAATGCTTTTTTTATGATCCTTCACCATACCAAAGTGCGCAGCAGCTGCGCCATGGGAGCTTGGCCACGAAATCAGCTAAAGTGCATTTTGACACATTTCTGATGAATTTGGCAGAGTACACCTGTAATATGACTGCACTGTTGGGTTTGAGGAAATGTGTATAATTATTCAAAATGAAGACCATAATCAACTTGTTAGGGCTATGGCTCGTTCACAGTCATTATTAGGAAAGGCCATGTGATGCAAATTTAAAATTTAACTTTATGAAAGCTTTAAAAATAAAATCCTGAAACCTTGTCCCTTCTATCAGCAGCAATGGGCTCCTCTAAACAGCTGCCTAGCACTCTGAAAACTAAAATAATTGATGCACACAAAGCAGGACAAGGTTATAAGGAGATAGCTAAGTGTTTTCAGGTAGCTGTTTCCTCAGTTTGTAATGTAATTAAGAAATGGCAGTTAACAGGAACTGTGGAGGTCATGTTAAGGTCTGGAAGACCAAGAAAACGTGCTGAAGGAGCTCCTTGTAGGATTGCTAGAAAGGCAAATCAAAACCACTGTTTGACTGCAAAAGACCTGCAGGAAGATTTATCAGACTCTGAAGTGGTGGTGCACTGTTCTACTGTGCAGTGACACCTGTACAAATACGACCTTCATGGAAGAGTCATCAGGAGAAAACCTTTGCTGTGTCCTCACCACAAAATTCAGTGTCAGACATTTGCAAAGGAACACCTAAACAAGCCTGATGCTTTTTGGAAACAAGTCCTGTGGACTGATGAAGTTAAAATAGAACTTTTTGGACACAATGAGCAAAGGTATGTTTGGAGAAAAAAAGGATGCAGAATTTAATGAAAAGAACACCTGTCCAACTGTAATACACAGGGGTGGATTGATCATGCTTTGGGCTTGTGTTGCAGCCAGTGGCACGGGGAACATTTCGCAGGTAGAGGGAAGAATGGATTCAGTTAAATTCCAGCAAATTCTGGAAGCAAACATCACAACATCTGTAAAAAAGCTGAAGATGAAGAGAGGATGGCTTCTACAACAGGACAATGATCCTGAACACACCTCAAAATCCACAATGGACTACCTGAGGAGGCACAAGCTGAAGGTTTTACCATGGCCCTCACAGTCCCCTGACCTAAACATCATTAAAAATCTGTGGATAGACCTCAAAAGAGCAGTGCATGCAAGACGGCCCAAGAATCTCACAGAGCTAGAAGCCTTTTGCAGGAAAAATGGGTGAAAATAATAATGATAACTTTATTTGTAGAGCACTTTTGGAACGGAAAAAGAAAATACAAAAGTCATACTAATAAAACATAATCATATACATACGTCTTCACCAACATATACACGTAGTGCGCATGCATACATATACACATACACATGGCTGCATACATACATACACTCCCATACACACAGTTAGTCTGTCAGGAAATTCCAAAAGTACGTTTTCAGACGAGATTTAAAGACGTGAACAGAGTCAGCTGATCTAATGCTCAGTGGGAGGCTGTTTCAAAGCCAAGGAGCAAGAACTGAAAAGGCTCGATCACCTTTTGTCTTTAAATTGGACTCTGGAACAGTTAGAAGACCCACGTTAGTAGACCTGTGGGGCCTGTTTGGGTGGTATGATGTGAGAAGCTCAGTTATATACTCCGGAGCCAGATCATTGAGAGCCTTGTATGTGATTAAAAGAACTTTAAAGTGAATTCTAAAAGACACAGGAAGCCAATACAGGGAGGCCAGAATAGTATAGATGTATAGATCGATTGTTTAAAGAGGCAACAGACAGCATTTTTTCCTAAATATATCATTATGAAAATAATGTGGGTTGCACAGGGTAGTATACACAGTAAAATCAGACTATCAGCGTTTACATAGGTCACTTAGTGGCTTTGCAATCTTTGTAAT